>NW_022285958.1:0-3153 GCF_004355925.1 Anarrhichthys ocellatus | reverse complement strand
CACATGAAGCTTTGACTTCACTTTTCAGAACCGGAGGTTGCCGCCTGTTGAAAACATCCATTCTTTTATTAATTCTAATTGTATTAGGCTACATAGAGTTGTTGCACAAGTCATTTTTAACCTACACGCCTCGAGAAGGTTTCCTGTAGTCGTGTCCCTGAATGTTGTGGTACCTCACTGGTCTAATGTGTTGTCATTTTATTAAATTGGACTCAAAGATCAAGAAAAAGCCTTTTGACCTGCAAATCGCTAAAACCATGTCTGCTGGTTGCGGATACACAAACAAACACCGGTTGGGTCTGTGACCTCCGTCTGGACGTGGTTTACCGGCTTACATTCCTGTTTTCACCCTCAAGGCCAACAAGGGAAAAGGACTCGAAAGTGTCTGTGTGCCGTTCTGTGGATGTAAAGTGTGTTAATTCCACTTGAATGTTAGGAGGCCGGCAGCTCAATAAACACTTTATTTAATGAAGTTCATCTGACAGCCGGGACCATAAAGCTCCGGCTGCAGCGCAGCTTTGTCCCGACATGACGCGCATCAAGAAGAAGAAGAAGAAACACCAGCAGAGCGGACTCAACATGTAGTGTAACCCTGACAACGAGGGCTCTTTGGTGGGAAAAATCCTGAAGCAGAAGGTCACTCTCTCTCTCCCTCTCTCTCTCTCTTCCTCTCTCTCTCTCTCTCTCTCTCTCTCTCTCTCTCTCTCTCTCTCTCTCTCTCTCTCTCTCTCTCTCTCTCTCTCTCTCTCTCTCTCTCTCTCTCTCGATCCCTTCCTCCCTCCCTCCTCTTTACTGCTTTCCTTTTCTCATGTCACACCCAGTTTATAGAGCGACGCGTGCTAATGGAGGTCCGGTTCAGCTTTCTATAGATTCATATGATGCAACATCAACACTAAGCTCTATTTTTAACACCTTTATTTCTTGATTTACAAACATATGTGTGACCTTCTGCTTCCGGGGCACCTTCATCACACAGTACCCTGAACATCAGCTCCCTGACCCAGAAGTGTCTTGAAGCTGAAAGCGACCATAAATCAAGATGTCAGCGGCTAAGACGTTAAAATCTCAGATTTTAACCACAGACCTTATTTCAGACATCTAACCAAAAACACATACAAACAGGGTGGAAATGCGACAAAGTTTGACGTTAAGCTGGAACCTCACAAGCCACCAGGCCAACTCCCCCTCCCCCCAACCCCGCTCTACTCCTACGCCGCCATCACCAAGACCATCCTCACCTCCTCCATCACTGCTGAGGACCGACCAGGGCGGACCGCAGAGAACCAATCGCTCTGCTGTGAAGGTGATTGGCTGCAATCTGCCTTCCCTCCAGAACCCTGCGAGGCGGGCAGGAAGGATTTGTGGCCGACCCCTCCCACCCGGTTAACCAACTGTTTAAGTCACTCCCAACCGGCAGGAGGCTGCGGTCCATCAGGACAAAACCTCACACCACAAGAACAGTTTCTTCCTGACTGCAGCCAGTCTCATCAACAAGGCCCAAGACCCCCACTGAACCAGACTCCCATACACCTACATGTTGCATGAGCATAAAGTCTCCAAATGTAACTCAACGAGTTGCATGAACGCACATTTTTGCAAATCTTTTGTTGTTATTTTCTTCACATTGCAGATATTCCTCATACTGTGAAGTGGTTGAGACCCAACCGTCACTGAGGACCAGATCTAAAGTCTATGAACGACTGAGGACAACAAACGTGGGCAGTAATTCAGATCCAGCACCAGAGACACGTAAATACATTTTCCTCTTTCTGGTCTAAATGGATACTACGGAAAATATATCCTGTTCCAACACTGTGGTGGAGAACCCTGGTCTACTCGGGGCATGCATCGTTTTATAATCAGCTGATGTAAACAAGTTGATGAGGAGGAGGCTTCTGCTGCAGCGCAGTGTTCGAATTACAGCGTGGCTTTTGGGGGGAACACAGTGTTTGGGGGGTGAGAGGTGGGAGGATGCTAAACACACAAAGGCACATACGTGCACAAATATACTATCAATACATTTCAATTCATACTGAAAATACAGAACAGTTATCGCAACGTTTGTTTTATTCGCTCGTCCTGGTCCCCACCTACAAAACAACTACGAGGAGACAAAACCATTACAAAAAGACACAAACTGTCTCTCAAGAACCCACAATATGACGACAAAGAGATGAAAAACAACAACAAAACAAGCTAAACAACTATAAAACCTTTGTGTTTTGCTCCTCTGTAGGAGAGGAAGCTTGACCTTTTTCTTATCTGTGTTCAGGGGCCCACTGCCTCATAATACTGCCGTGGCTGCACCGTAAAACATTCAGAGGTAACGTTGCACTGATGGATGTCCACAACAAGGAGAGACAGCATTGTGTCTATTGGACACAAATGATCAGAAGCTGTTCAGCATGAATTAACATGCGACAAGTTATTTATAGCGGGAAATGAAATATACAGGAAAATATGAATATATTGTATCTGCACAGTGAGCCTAAGATGTTCTGGAGAGAATAAAGAAAAATCTTTATCTCTGAGTTCGAGAAGGAAAGAAAAACATGTGGTCAAAGCAGGAAACTGGAGGAAAAGCAGGTCGTAGTTCTTCCTGTTCAGCCTGTTTCACTAACTGAGAAAATCATTTGACAGATGAAGGTGGTCACATTGTGTTAGGCAACGTCATTAGTGAGGTTAGTTCTGTGACAGACAGTTTGTTGAGCATCATTGAAACAATGCTGCCAACCCATCCATCTGTGCCATGATGGATTACTGAAGCACCAGACAAAGGCCCCGGGGCCCAAAGTGTCAGGGGGACCCCTGACCTTCACCTAGAAAATATCTGTCAAGAGCCACGAAGACACTCTAAATTACCACAAAGAAACATAAAACAACTACAAAGAGACACAAAACAGGCTACAGAAAGACCATAACAACTGCAAAGAGATGCAAAATAAGAGACAAAATGAACACAAAGAGACTAAAATGACCAAAACAATTCCAAAGAGATGAGGGCACGATGATGAAAAGAAGCAAAACAACCACAAAGAGACACAAAACAACCACAGAGAGACATAATATGACCACAAAGAGACACAAAACAACCACAGAGAGATGCAATATGACCACAAAGAGACACAAAACAACCACAGAGAGACATAATAT
>NW_022285957.1:0-3153 GCF_004355925.1 Anarrhichthys ocellatus | reverse complement strand
ATCCGGTTATGTATGTGTGTGTGTGTGTGTGTGTGTGTGTGTGTGTGAGTGTGTGTGTGTGTGTGTGTGAGGGTTTTACAAGCTAAAAGGTCAATATGTTGAATGACTTTAGTAGCTTTAGGATGTAAGTAAGGATGCACTGAGAGGACCTTTCAGGCTGTTTTAGGGCCATAAAGCTTTAACATGCTGCACACTGAGGTCTAGTTAATGCTCGAGACTCTGCATGTGATTCAGGTCAAATAATGATTAATAATTATCACCATGAAACTTCCCCAGTTGATAACTTATATTGAGATTATTTTTGGTGGTACAAGTATTATGAACTGTTATGTTTAAATATGCAAATGAGGAATGATCTAATGCTAAATCTAATGCTGCCTGTGTGTCACTTAAAACTATTTACACTAAATATAATGAATGAACGTTCTATCTTCAGTTCATGTTGCAGTGGTTTAAACACTCTCAGTGTTTCCATCATGTTTGTCTTCAGACTCCAGGAGATATTTAGTGTTATTGGTATTAGTGACGTGAACTTGTCAAGTCACTAATGAACAAAGTCAAAGTCCTTGGGATCCACTGCCTTGGACCTATAAATACCACATGCTGTGTGTGTACTAGTACACTGGATAACAAGTAAGGAAGTGTTGACCTGCTGGTGTTTTAGGATCAGTCACCTCAGAACATACTAAAATACTAAAACATGGAGGTTAAGGACCAACTACACATTACTGCTAATACAACCAGCATGACACCACACACACTCAGCGTTTATCTCACAAACATCAGACGTGAACACTGTCTCGTGAGGTCAGAGTAGAACACACAGGAGGACAGTGGACTCTCTTATTATTCATATTTAAATCAGACACAAACTAGCTTTCATCTTTGTCCCCATTTAATCTCATCTCATGTATTTTTACCCCAGAAGACCTTTCTTCTTCTGTGTAACCTGAACATCCTGTTCCTCATTCCACTGATTCCCTCCCCAGAGGAGACGGGAACACGCTGTTTACGCTTTAAACCGTTCTAAATCCAGCGCTGGGCTGAGAGTCGTTCAAACGAAAGGGAAACTTTACTTCCATTACTGGAAGTCCGAGCGGCAGAACCTCGTGGTTATCATGAAGACAAAGATATCTCTCAGCTATTGTTGCACATTCAACTATCGAACTTTTGTTTCTTAAAGAAATGGTCGACTGTCATCTGGAAACAGTCTGACATACAAATACATGGTTTCATTTTATGTGTTCGTCTCAAAAGACTGGAGAACTGTTTGAGCATTACTAATGTTGTATAAGTGAGTTATGGGTTTTGTTGTGGACGTGAAGGTCTGAACGTCTGATTATGAACGTTGTGTAAAAGCTACTGCGAGGAACGTTAATGCTGTGTTGGTGTTGTTGGTCCCTGTGGACTGATGCGGTCGTGTTTCTGAGCACCAGAGTCCATTTAGAAAACCTGCAATTTGACTGAATCTGGTTAATATGAACGTGTGATGGAAGCTCATGTTGGCTGCGCTTATTGGTAGGTATGATGCAAGAATGTCTCTGGACTGAAAGACTGCTGACTCATTCACCTCAACCTCCCCCCCGCCCTGTGTGGGGTTTTATACTTCCTGGTTCATGATTACGTGGACGACATACACAACGATTTCGTGGGTAATCTACAACATTGCAACGCATCATTTTATCGTACGGCTTTGAATGCTGGATGAGAAGAGCCTGCATTGTGTGAGACATGTCATGTCAGGTAGCAGCTCTATCTTCACCTTTCTCCGTTCAAAAGACCATTTAGGACTCCAGTGTGTCCTCAGGGTGTGTTCAGTCTCCTGTGAAAGCTTCCGAAAATGAATCAATGGGCTCCGCTGGAAGCAGGAAGCCATTATGGAACAACTGACAGGCTCTGAACAGAACCTGAGAGTGCCAGTGAAGGTGCTGCTGGATCAGTAAAATGACACCAGAAAGTGATGGTCAGTACAGCGCCATCTGCTTCAGAGTCTTCCTGTTGGTCACGAGCAGCTAAACAGAGGAACCATGTACTATGTATATTAGTACGTCACTATTAGCAGTACTAAAGCGTGTAGCGGAGGGAACACGATAGTTGTGTTTCTATTCAACTGTCGGGAGAATTTTAATTACGAAATGTTGCAAAAAAATAAATGTAAATCAGGCGTGCGTCCATCAGCTGGTTAGTAGCAGATAAACATCTCTGTGTTATAGCAGCATGTAGAACAGTCATGAAATGTAATCTATGGTTTTGTGTACGGGGACACTCATTTTTGTTTGTCTAGCTCAGCACAAAAATATCGCCAGTGGAAAGTCAATGAGGATGCTTATTGGTGGTGGAGACATGAATTAAAATCCATCCACGTGTCTAAGCAACAGTCAGATTGAGTGCTATCCTTTTATGAGAAGGATTTGTTAGAAGTAATGTCTGCAGATCTTCCTGTTTGCACCAATCTGAAGGCAAAATAAGTCCAGAACCAGCTGCTCACGAGGCTCAATAATATTCTGAGAGCGCAGAAATAATTGAAGGCAACTTATGAACCAAATCAACGTTTTCTCTCGTCTGGACTTTGCAGCTGAATCGTCAAAGGACACAGTTAGAAATGTCAGCGGGGAAATGAAACCGAGATGGCAAATTAAAACAAAGTCAATCCACTTTATTGATTTGCTGTTGCTGTCCGTGACACATATGAAGAGGCAGGGTGCACTGTTTGTTCTCTGATCAATGAGGAAACACCGGGAGGAGGAGGGGAAGTAACCAAACGTAGCCGTGAACACAAAGACTCAGGACCAGTGGTGGTTTAAATGTCATCCTTGTTTGACTCGGCTGTAAAGATCAGTTCATGTTCTGACTGTGAATCATTCCGTCATCAGTGACCTGCATCGGATACATCTCAGACTAAATATGAGCCAGAGTAATCACATGCAGCTTTAAATTCTGCCACATCTGCAAAAAACATCACGTTTAAAAAACGTCAATATGAGGAAGAAGAGAGAGACACCTGCAGGTATCTCTGTGCAGAGACTCATTCCTAAGCACGCTGTGTTTCAAGTCCTCAAAGAGAATTACTAAACGTTGATGATGGCAGCAGTTCATCACGTCATCACCTCCTCCTCCACTTCTTCCTCCTCCTCCTCCTCCTCCACTTCTTCC
>NW_022285956.1:2916-3154 GCF_004355925.1 Anarrhichthys ocellatus | reverse complement strand
ATAATAATAATAATAATATACTGTCGGCCTAAATCTCAACATGTCTTTCATTTCTATAAGGAACATAAAATACAATTATTATTATTAAAGTTTGGGTATTTATTTAAGAAATAAACAGGATCACACATATACACACACACACACACTCACACACACACACACTCACACTCACACACACACACACACTCACACACACACACACACTCACACACACACACACACACACACACACACTCAC
>NW_022285956.1:0-2816 GCF_004355925.1 Anarrhichthys ocellatus | reverse complement strand
CACACACACACACACACACACACACACACGTGACTTTAAACCAGCTACAGTTTTAATGAAACTTTAACTAAATCTAAAATGATTTGCAACATAAACGTTGAACGTGTGTGTGTGTGTGTGTGTGTGAGTGCGGAACCTTTAAGCGTGCGTCTGAAAGGGGACCTATTTCTGTGTTGCACCAGTGTTACGTGTGTCTCTCTCCGTCGTGTTGGGTAACGTGTGTCTGAGCGGTGAATGACAGACGACTCTACGAAGGTAAAACATCTAAATGACTCAAGTTATCACTAATAACTTATTAGTTTATCACCAACTAACGCGTCTCTGTGTCTGAACCAGCGGACATGCGCAGTACAGCAGAACTGGAGATGTTTGAACTGAAAACATGTAATCTACCGTCACGTGACACCAATATGTGTTTAAGCGTTATTCATAAACTCTGCAGCGTCATTCATGTTTATCTCTCAATCTCTCAGATTAAATCATGACGAATAATATAGACTTTATAAATAGGTAAGAGAACTTCACGTATTAGTTTGATTATTTAATAATCATAGTGTTGAAAGCTGAGATATCAATCTATGAGGCTGAAGATTAATCAGCAACAGCTCTTAACAATCATTTCATGGTTCAGGTTCTCCAATGTGAAGTTTATTAACGATGAAGATTAAAAGTTATGATAATAATAATATGCAGCCCCACGTAACAGCGAACAGTCATGACTGTAATGAAAACCTAATATTACAGATTCCTCCTCCAGGTGAGCTTCCTGCTGACTCGGCCTCAGGTGCGGACCGTCTGCAGGTCCTGCTGACTCGGCCTCAGGTGCGGACCGTCTGCAGGTCCTGCTGACTCGGCCTCAGGTGCGGACCGTCTGCAAGTTCCCGCCATGCTGCTCCCCGTCCTGCTGCGTCCGTCCCTCTGCCGCCCTCGGGCCTCCGTGTTTCTGACCCGGTGTGTCCGGACGCTCCGCTGCGACGCCCCGATGCTGCCGCCGCTCTCTCGGGCCGAGCACTTCCTGCTCCGGCGGCTCCCGGCGCACCTCCACGCGCAGAGCCGAGGCATCAAGAGCCGAGGCAGGAAGTCCAAGAGCCAGGAGGAGGAGTGGAAGAGCCGGAACAAGACGGGGCTGACGTACATCGCCGCCGCCGGCGTCGGCATGATCGGCCTGTCGTACGCCGCGGTGCCGCTCTACCGGCTCTACTGCCAGGCGTCGGGGCTCGGCGGCACGGCGGTGGCTGGACACGACGCGGAGCAGGTGGAGACGATGACGCCGGTGAAGGAACGCGTCCTCAAGATCTCCTTCAACGCAGACACGCATGCCAGCATGCAGTGGAACTTCAGACCGCAGCAGAGCGAGATCTTCGTAAGACCTGGTTCCTCTGCACCCTTTAGGTCCATCTTTATGTTCCTGTTGAGATGAAGCCGCTGAGCTTCTGATTGTGACTTTCTGGAGTTGTTTCTGGTCAAAGTCACATAAATATGTTCAATTTACACCTAAAACTGCTGATTCTGCCACGTCTGTTCTGGTCCTGGTCCTGACTCGCGGGTCTGGTCCTGACTCGTGGGTCTGGTCCTGATCAGCCCTCTTGTGTTCGTTGTGCAGGTGGTTCCGGGTGAGACGGCGTTGGCGTTCTACAGAGCGAAGAACCCCACGAACACGCCAATCATAGGGATCTCCACCTACAACGTGGTGCCCTTCGACGCGGGACAGTACTTCAACAAGATCCAGGTAGTCTAGTGCTCTAAGGTTCAGGTCTTGACCCTCTAATGCAGACCTGCATGATGAGCTGGTGGTTCTGTGCTGGTCTCTCCGCAGTGTTTCTGCTTCGAGGAGCAGCGTCTGAACCCCCACGAGGAGGTGGACATGCCCGTGTTCTTCTACATCGACCCGGAGTTCGCCGAGGACCCCCGGATGGCCCGCGTGGACACCATCACGCTGTCCTACACCTTCTTCGAGGCCAAGGAGGGTCAGAAGCTCCCTCTGCCCGGGTACAGCTACAACTGAGGACCGCCGGACCGGGAGCCTGATCCTGGTTCAAGTCTCAGTCCAAGTCGGAAAGAAAATAATCATCCAAGACTTTCTTGTGCTTTTAATCTGGAAAAGCCCTGAAAAAGACTTTTACACTGAAAATCCAAACAGGAAATAGAGTTCTCAGTGCTGCTGTGACATGAGAGCAGTTATAAGTATCTTAGTATTATTCATATTAATATAATAGATATTTGTATATTTAACGAGTGATGTGTTTTGAAGCGATCAACATCATTTAAACATCATAACTGGGATGATGTAATGTCTGTGGAGATGGAACAACATTAAAACATCTTCTGTGATGTTTTATTAAACGCGATTTTAAAGTTTGATGAGTTTTTCACTCGCAGACGTTTGTTTGAGGAACAGAAAGTGAACGACGTGGAGCCTGTTTGTGAGAGACTGTGTATCATAATACATGTATTCATTATATACATCAGATCATTATTACTAATAAAGAATCAATAAAGACAGAATCTGACCTGCTGAGCTTCAATCATCTGACTTTAAAACCAGTTTAACAACAAACCAGAAACACGAGGAGAGAAAATACAATATTGAGGATTTTATGTATATATTTATGTATGTATATATTTATTTATGTATTTAGTCTGGAGCTTTTTCTCACAGGGGAAGTGGTTTCCGGTTTATTTCTCACCACAAACATTTAAAACCTCTTCAGTGTTTTCTTGACTTTGTTTTGGAGACATTGTGATTATTATTATTTTATATATATATATAAAATAATAATAATCACAACAATCACAATGTGTGTGTGTGTGTGTGT
>NW_022285955.1:0-3156 GCF_004355925.1 Anarrhichthys ocellatus | reverse complement strand
AACCTGGATTCGAACTCTGGCGAGCAAAATAATAACAAACCCAAAGACGGTCGCATTACATGGTCCACCACTTACTCTGACAGATGCATCAGTCATTCACGTATTTATCCATTAGCTCATACCTCGTTACTGCCCAGGGAACGTTTAGGTTTAGGGTGAACTGAAACATCTGGTTTCCTTGGGCATCTCTCCGAATACTTACAAACATATGTATCAATGCTTTTTCGCGAGGCTTCGACCATACACCACCAACGCATTTTGACGAAAACAAATGTATTTTTGGACGATTATACAGTGACAATCATACTTTGAAATTACACTAAATAATTGCGAACTCTTGTCTCCGAAATCAACTTACTTTGTTGACAAATTCTTTGCCACGGTTGGTCAGATTGCCCAATGTGATGCCTGCCAGAAAAACAGGACCTCTATGATGGAGACAATTCAGTATAACCCGTAGAGGTGAATAAACATTAAATTTAACATGTTGTATGAAGTCTTGTTGGTGTAATCTTTGGTTTGCATTCTAAGGTGACTGAACCCTTCAGACTAGTCTGGATGGTTCTAGTTGGCAAGCTGAAATGCACCAACAATGGTTACGTATGTGTGTGAACTACTTCACAAAGTGGCTAGAAGTCTACCCTCTAACAACTAAGAGAGCTGAAGTAGTGACATTGTGCAAAATAGATTTTTTTTAAGCATGGCGCCCCAAAACGTATCCTGACCGACCGAACAAGAGTTCGCAATTATGTAGTGTATTTTCAAAGTACGATCGTCACTGTATAATCGTCACAAAAGTACATTTGTTTTTGTCAAAATGCATCGGTGGTGTATGGCCGAAGTCTCGCGAAAAAGCATTGATAAGGTTTTGTTCGAAGATACGCCCCAGGAAACCAGTTGTTTCAGTTCAACCTAAACCAAAACGTTTCCTGGACACTGATGAGGTATGACTTGGTGAATAAATTACTGAATGTCTGTTAAATTACCAAGCACAAGTGGCGGAGTGCGTAGATCGACCGCCTTAAAGAATTTTACTGTTTTGCTCGCCAGAGTTCGAATCCAGGTTGTTGCGATCTTTGCATAAATGTATTTTCTTCTATGTATTTCTTCATACGTGGCTGTGATGCAGTGCTAATTTATACAATCGTAATCCCTGCAATTGATATGAGATGTGTCTTTTAGATCTCCAGCAATATGTTTGTGAATGTGTGACGAATCAGGCGACAGAGGCAGAAAACCGCTGCAGCTGTTAAGCCAGGCATGTCCAAAGTCCGGCCCGCGGGCCAATCACGGCCCGAGGTCAGATTTTATATGGCCCGCGCCTTCTGTCTTAAAATGCATTATTTATGGCCCGCCAGCACAGTCAAAACGGAATGAATAAATCATACAAATTCAACATGCAATTCTTCTTTTTACCTCATGGTGGCAGCACCACTCTGTAACTGTCTGGCTGTTTGAAATTGGCTCTGACCCTTGAACTGTCATGGCTACGGCAAGTAAAAAAAGGAAAGTCAACAATGAGGGCCGGCGCTTCCAGGAGAGGTGGAGATCGCAATATTTTTTTCACCGAAAACCGAAACAACTGTGTCTGCCTAATTTGTCATGATACTGTTGCCTTGTTTAAGGAATATAATGTAAAGAGACACTACGAGACCAAACATGCTAATGCTACAACAAGCTATCAGAGAGCGACCGTGCTAGAAAAGTGAAGCAACTCCAAGATAACTTGGCCACACAGCAGCGGTCCTTTTCACATGAAAACATCATCAAAGTAAGCTACCAAGTGGCCATGGTAACTGCTAAACATGACAAACCTTTTACGGAAGGTGAGTTTATCAAAGACTGTGTTATGAAAATAGCAGAAAACATAATTGCCCCGAGAAGAAGACAGAGTTTGCTAATGTTTGCCTGGCTCGTAACACTGAAGAGCTATCATCAGATACTAAGAGACAACTTGATTGTTTTTCGTTAGCCTGTTTCATGTGTGTTGAACTTAAATGTGAGACAACTTTTCATTACCCTCACTAAGTCATATTTAAGATTGTCTTGAGGTGAGAATATTGATCGGTTTCTATGTAATTAGCTTTTAGATTGCTTGTTCTTTGTGTTATCTGACTTTCAAGATGTGAAAGAAAGGCAGAATAGTTGTTGAGATTTAGGCTACTTGTATTGTTTAAAATAATGTCAGCAGGGACTGTTGGCCCTTGGGCATTTTCACATTATTAAATCTGGCCCTCCTTGAAAAAAGTTTGGACACCCCTGTGTTAAGCGAACACAACACACGCACGGAAGGGAAACCAGTAGGTCCAGAAACCAGTAGGGACGTAACACCTCCCGCTGCGAGCCCGGCTGCGCCATCTGAGCGGCCGTTTGCGGCTCCGCGGGCCGCGCCACGCCGTACCGCTGCTGTGCCTGACCTACACGGGGTGAGTATGAGTGATGTGCATGGTGTGAGTGAGAGTGTCCAGGACAGTGAGGGAGAGGCTTTGGCTAAGGTGGGAGGAGGTGAGGATGGAGGAGAAGGAAAGAAAACGGGTGAAAGTAATAGTAGTGAGAAACCTGTAGACACGACTGAGCAGGTTAGTGGAACACAGGAGGCAGGTGAGGTGGAACAAGTACAGAAAGAAGTACAGGCGGGTGGAGAACTGAATACAGGGGAGGAGCAGGTGGAAGAGGCTGAGATGGAAGCAGGGGAGCCAAAATCTGCAACTAAGAGGAAAAAAAAGAAACGGAACACAGGCAGTGAGGCTAAAGCCAGTAAGATTGGGAAGAACAAGGAGACAGGCAGGGGGCAGGCACAGTCTGATGACAGTGAGAGTGAGGACTGTGTGTCAGACAGCAGCGATGTCCAGAGTTTTAATTTATCTAATAGTCAGAAGGAAAAACTCCACACTGCAGAGGCTATACAAACCTTTTTGCAAAAAGTTAAAAATAAGAGAAATGTAAAAATGCAAGAGTTTTTCCCAGATCTGGCTTTATTCTATAACTCAGCCAGATTCCACATGAGCCAGAGGGAGGAGTCTGGTTTCACTGATCAGGAGGTTTTTAGATTGAGAAAACTTGTGCTGAAAGTTAAAAAAACAATAAACGATGGTCATGACGAAAACTGTGTTTTTGAAAATGTGTGTTTTAATTAATTTATTGGTTTTCATTGTT
>NW_022285954.1:0-3156 GCF_004355925.1 Anarrhichthys ocellatus | reverse complement strand
ACACACACACACACACACACACACACACACACACACACACACACACACATTCACAGCACTTTGTCTCCTATAATTATATCTGAATTATCATCACAATCAAAGGCTCCATTATAATAGTTATGACTTTGGCCTCTTAATTTCTGCCGCTCTCTCTGTTTCTCTCGCCCCGTCACACTCCCACTCTCTTCCAGCTATTTTTGTGTCAGATTGATGCTCGGTGGTGAGAAAGACTGACGGAGAGAGAGAGAGAGAGATCCCCTCCCCCCCGCCGCCTTGTCCTTGACAGACTGTGCCGGTAATGAATGAATGTAATTCCACGACACTCGGCACTCCTGGCATCTTAATTGAATTTTTTTATTTCTGTTCTTCAAGAGGACTGAAAGGGACAGGGACAAGAGTGTGTGTGTGTGTGTGTGTCTGTGTGTGTGTGTGTCTGTGTGTGTGTGTGTGTGTGCACGCAGGTATTAGTCTGCTTCTGTTCAATATAATGAATCTGAAATTTGTAGTCAGTGTGTGTTTGTACTGTACACAAATACGCCACTGTGCTTTTGTCCATCTGATTAAACGTTTGCTAATCCCCTCCCCCAAACAGGGATCGTCCAAATAATGGCTTAGCAACCGTAACTACTGAGTACAGCAGGTCTGACGCATGTTTAATGCGTACACGGAGCTCTAATGAGAGTAATACTCCGCAAGAGTTTGGAGGGGGGAGTCTTTATTCCCGTTGCCTCACCAAAACCCCCAAAAAGCAAAAGTATGAAACCCCCAAGCCGGCGCCCTGAAGTGTACAACACTTTCATGCACACGTACATGTACGCACCTTTGACGCTTTGTGCTTTTCCTGTAACACCAGTACTCTCTGTGGAAAATTGCGTGTTAAATTGAATTCATTTTATTGAACAATACCTCAACCCCCATTCAATACTGCTGAAGCTCTTCTTCTTTCTTACTGTTTTGATGCCCTGTATGCAAATTCACGGGAAGATGCCAGAATATCAACGCCTGTCCTTTTATTGTATTTCGGAGGCGTTATCCACGTGATAACAAACACTTGGCCACACGCCTCCAACTTATAATCAGGTGGGATTCATCCTTCAGCAAACCCTGGTAAGAGAACCTTTGAATGGTGAATCTGGATTTGAAAATAAGAGAAAACATAAAACGCATTTCAGAGAATGTTGCTGCATGAGGCCTGTTGTTTCCAAAATTAACAGAAATGTTCAAATAGAAAATCTGTCTACGTTATCTTTGTACCTGAAGTGTGTCTTGTCTTTGTACGGCTCGACAATCTCAAGGGTCTCAGGGTCCATGTGCATGCACACACAAGTACAGGTGTGTGTGTATATATCTTGTCTTGTTTATGAGCTATTTGGAGATAGAAACCCAGATTATTTCGACCTGGGAGACGATAAACAGAGTTCTTTTGTCACGTTTGCTCTCCATGTGCACTGCAGGGGGCAGTGGGGGTTGTCACGTCTCTTTGTACGTGAATAGCTGTTTGTGACTTTACCTGTACCCTCCTGCATGCGCTGTCATGCGGCTCGGTGACTGTCTGCGTGTTGTCTAGTGTATCTGTGCTGATCGGGTGCACTGCTTTATGGCTCCCATTTTTGGGGTAAATCACAGCCCTTCATACATGCAGAATTGCAGATACACCATGCAGTGAGTGTGAGCATGCATATTGGCATTCCCTGATTTGAGATTAACATGCATGTGGTAAACAGAGTGAGATAGGGGATCCAATCCCGCAAGAGAAGATATACAGTTAAGAGACCCCGCGTGAGAAACCCGATGTTTATTGCTTGTTTCCTTTACGACGAATCCCAGAGAGGGATTGAAAAGAGAGCGAGAGATATTTATTCTTGGAGAGAGAGCAGAGATGGAGGGGAGCATATGTATGTAGAGCCTCACTGTCGGTGGACAGATGAGAGTTTTCTAACTATAAAGCAAGGAATCTATGAATGTGTGTGTGTGTGTGTGTGTGTGTGTGTGTGTGTGTGTGTGTGTGTGTGTCCTTTGAATATCTTGAGCACCACTCATCCGATCTCCTTCACAACTGGCAGGTTTGTCGCTGGGCATCCATGGGGGTGTTGCGTCGAATTTGGTGCAATTTGGACACGTGTTCGATGATAATGAACTTCGAATGAAAAAGCAGCAGCGCTCAGTGCAGCAGCGGGGGGGCGTTAAAACCAAACTCTTCCCCGGAGTCAATGAGCAATAAGCAGCTGCAAGAGAGAAATTGGCCAGCTCTATATGGCCACGCCCCCCCCCAGCAGCAATATCAGGAGCTAAGCAGTTGGACAAAGGGGTCTGCAGGGGAGGTTGATTATTGAGAGAACTGCAACCTCAGCGTACTTGATATTTTCCAACAATCACAGTATTGCACCTGAAGAACATCTACCATCAACCATGACGGTGGTTGATGGTGACTTGCTGGATTAATGTGGGAGGAACAGCTGCACTGCTGGTACTTCGTAAACCAGGAAGTTTAAGTGTTGACTGACGACACTTTGAAATTCTGTAAAGTGTCAAGTAAAATAGAAACTACAAAGAATGTGTTTTTATTGTTTATTGTCACATTTTCATCAGTAAGATGACTTATAACTGCATTGTATCTTGATTACTCAAATATATAACTAAAAGTGGCAACTAGACTGAGTATAAGAAGTGGACGTAGTCATCGTGATGTCATCCATTGGTTTGTGGACTGCCGTTACGAAGCTTCGAGTTCGGCAATGTCGTCGCCATCTTGGAATACTGTCGTCGCCATAAACTCATGTTTACAATGTTTACTGAGGTAATAAATCAAGAGAGAAGTAGAGTCATTTTCTCATAGACTTCTATACAACCAGAGGAGTCGCCCCCTGATGGTCAGTAGAGAGAATGCACGTTTTAAGTCACTTCCACATCGGCTTCATTCGGCAGAACCACTTTTAAAAGACAGTGTTGAGCCCTGCATACCGCTCCATGTGCACTTGTCCTCAACACTAATGTGGTTCAAAATTCATGCCCTTAAAAATATCTTGCAAAGAAGAGTCAGAGGTGTGGAGGGAAGTGAGAGAGCGGAAAAAAAGGTGTTGGAAAGTTGAAGGTACTCAAAGGAGAAGTAAAAGAGAAGAGGAAGAGGCTAGGAAACAACCCCATCGAGTCAGGAGA
>NW_022285953.1:0-3157 GCF_004355925.1 Anarrhichthys ocellatus | reverse complement strand
ATCTGTGCTCAGTGTGTGACTGTGTGTGAAACGTTCCACTGCTGTGCAACAGGAATAACATGTTTCAGCACGTTTCATCTACATGTGTGTCTTCATGACAGTCAGAGCATGTGAATGCAGCTCTACTGTTCATCAACATAATGCTGTAACTCAGAGGTGATGATGGTGACCCAGCGATGTCCAGTAGTCTCCAGTGAGAGCAGCAGCTGCTGCACGTTGTAACGCCATCGCTTTAGTCGTCCTCTCCTTTCATACAACTCATGTGTTCTTCTGGTGACGGTGCGTCTTGAGGCTCATACGTGACGTCATTCGTTGCAATCCTAAAGCTGCGTTCACACCAAACGCGACGTCAACTCAGACCGACATCTTCCACAACACTAACCTGTAGTTTGTCTCCACTTCTCTGTAGCATCTGTTAGCTTGTCTTGCTTTAGTTTATCTCTACTTCTCCCACACGCTGCATCAACGTAGTCTGAAGACTTCCTCCACCGCTGCCAGTGAGCAACGCACTTTCAAAATAATAATTTAAAAAAGAATGCGTTAACGTGTGATAAAATAATTGTCGGCGTTCATTAATTAAAGCATTAACGTGATAATAACTTGCCCGGCGCTAGTTTTTACACAAAGGAAAGGAAGTTAAAGGAAACGCTTTATTTGAGGAGAGATTTATAATGAGATGTGTAGAATAAAATGTTTTTGATGAAACATCACAATTTTAAGTTTTGTTTCTTTTTCTGACGTAAGTGTTCTTCAAACATGTGTTCAAGGACCCAATTTAGGGCAAACACCGGAATATTTAGTGAATGTAAACGGTAGTCGGTGGAAATATTAGTGGAATATTCCTTTTCATTAGCTATGCTAACATCTTAGGAGGAATATTGTCCTTTTCTGGGGGTATGTAGGTCGAACAGCGAAGTATTCAGTGGATGTAAACGGCGTGTGAGGATCAGCTGATGTGGAGGCTGCTCTGAATGTTCCCATCAGATCCGGTGTGGAACAGATCTGATCTGCTGACTGCTCTAAAGACGCTCTTTGTTACCGCCGTTATGTAAGCTCGCCTGCAGCGGATTCTATTATCGGCAGCAGCTCGGAAGCTTTTCTTATAACTCATAAACCCGTCCAGCTGCAGCGCCCCCTGCAGCTGGAGAACCCACCCTGCAATGTACAGAAATAGTGATGCTGTCATAACAGCTGGCTTTGTTACTCGGAGCTCCCAAAAGAACCTCGTTTCATCAAGCAAATGTCTAAATAAAGACACTGTGGTGTGTTCAACTGGAAGGTTGAGAAATCAGTTGATCAGATAAATCCACGTTTTCACTGTCGTCTGAAGCAAGAATGTCAAACACTTGTTTGACATTCTCAGATTCATTTTTATTTATTTATTTATAAACAAAAACAATCTGCAAACTAATTTAAAATTCTAATATTTGTTGATTACGTAGTACTTGAGTAGTTTTAGGATTTAACCAGAGTCTAAAAAACAACAATAACAAAGACATATTTTAGTTAAAGAAAAAGACGCGAGATAAGAAGTTGGCAAAGAAAGTGGAAATTTAGCAGAATAAACTTATTTAAGAAGACTTAAATATTTAACTTTCCTTTTTTCATTTTCTTTTTTTTAACATATTCAAGTCCAGTGCTTAGCTTCGTCTCTCTACAGGGAGTTTAAAGCACATTTTTCTTGTTGATTACATGTTTTGATAATTAAAACATTTGAACTCCAACTGTCAAGGATCCAGTTTGTTGCACAGTGTTGGTGGAATAGTAAGAACTTGTTTTTAATTCTCTCTGTCTGTTTGTTCCTCCAGCTGCAGGAGACGGTGAAGAGGAAGCTGGAGAACACCGGTTCTCCGCTGGGCAGAGATCCGGTCAACGGGTTCGGTGACGGCTTCCCCCCCAACAAGAAGACCTGTCTGGACAACGGCGCCGTCAACGGCTCCCCGCTGGACTCCAAGCTGGGCATCAGCGACTCTCTGAACTCTAACGGGACCCACGGGTCGGCCAGAGAGTCGGCGGACGGCGGCGGCAGAAGGGAGTCGGGTTCTGACTTCCACCGTAAGGAGATGAAGCAGGAGCCCGACGACATCCTGCCCATCATGCCTCCGTCGGTTGGAGGAGGAGGAGGAGGAGGCAACAACAGCCTGTTCCCCGACCTCAACCTGAACGAGCAGGAGTGGACGGAGCTGATGGAGGAGCTGAACTGCTCCGTGGCCTACGAGGACATCCAGGACATTCTCAACGACGGCTTCGAGGAGGACCGCAAAGACTCTCTGGTGCTGACTCCGGGTGGTGCTGGAGGAGGAGGATCAGGAGGAGCTGGAGGTGGAGGAGGTATGCTTCCTCCAGATTTAGTCCACGTTAAGACAGAGTTCTCTCCCTCCTCCGTGGCTTTCGAGCAGGACTCTCGGACCGGGTCCCCCCACGTCAGGTCCTCCTCCGGGCCTCCTCCTCGCTCCCCCGTCGCCTCCTCCTCCGCCTCCTCCCCGGCTCCTCCTCCTCCTCCCAGGCAGCTTCAGCCTCCCCCCAACAACCACCTCCTCCCTCCGGGTGGCCCTCCGGTTCCCAAAGACCTTTCCCCTGCCCAGCAGCTCCAGCAGCTGGCCGCCCAGCAGCAGAGAGCCCAGCAGCACCTCCACGGCCACCAGATGCAGCACAAACAGCCACAGCCTGGTGGGGCCAAGTTCCACAACCAGGGGCCCCCCCATGCCCACCCGCCGCCTTCTTGGCCCCCGATGGCCAACACCTCCCAGAGTCCACTAGGGGCTGCGTTTGGTATGGACAAGCAAACGAGCCCCTCTTTGTACCCGCAGGACTTCAACCCAAACACCCAGAAGCAGCTGCTGATGCCCGGTCAGCCCAACAAAGGCCCCCCCAAGCCGGGGTACCCCAACATGATGGGTCACCCGACGTCGGCGGCGCCGGGGGCCCAGGCCACGGCCGCCATGCTGAACTACAACAACACCAAACCTCTGTCACACTTTGAGGCGGGACCCGGACCGCCGAGGCCCCCCAACACCCAGAGCCAGAACAAGGCGGCCCTGCTGACGCTACTCCGACAGCAGCAGCAGATCAAACAGAAGAACAGCATGAACTTCCGGCAGCACATAACACACACACAGGTAAGAGAAACACACACGCACACACAGGTAAGAGAAAC
>NW_022285952.1:0-3159 GCF_004355925.1 Anarrhichthys ocellatus | reverse complement strand
TTATTTGACTGAGCTGATGTGGTCTGCAGAGCTTTCATTGTACAGTACATGGTGTGGACGCAATAACAGAAACACCTTAGCACAGAATAAAATGCAACAACCACAACTTACAGCATCCAAATTACTTTAAAGTTGCATCCTGCATCATAGTATTTGTAGAATTTCCTGCATTGTAATATTCTAAGTGTGTTCATCCCTGTGCAGCCTGATTCATTTTTGCCCCTCATGAAGCAGCTGCATTGTACATTTTTAATGACATAACATATTTCGTTTATTCAGCACAAACTGATGTGATGTGATGTTAACGTCACAATGTGATGTGATGTTAACATAGGTAACAGTGCATTATTGTAGATATACCTACACGCAACTGAATCACACGTGTGGTTTGACAGACTGTTTGAACAGTATAGCGATAAGTGACACTAACTGCAGCTCCTGGAATTCTGAAATTAAACTATGTCTCAACATGTGAAGAAAAAAAATCCCAAGCCTATTAAGTGACCAAAAACGTCTCTGCTGCACTCAATAAATCGTTCAAATCGCACTTCGACATAAACATACATTTTCCCTATGAAGAAGCAGTTTTATCGCGAGGTTTTCTACAGCCTATAAGCGGTTTTAAAGTTAGTGATATTTCAGTTCACTTGAAGCACACGTGGAAATATCATCAGATTAAATAACTGGAAAACAAATTACCGTTGACAGCACGGGATTCCGCTGATGTCCCCAATCTGTACTGCTCATCTTCTGGGCAGCATCTGGCAGACAATATTTCCTCTCAGTTGAAGTGACTCCGCTGTAATCCAACTTTCAAAATAAACTACCGCGTGCGTTCAGCTTCACGTTGGGAAGAAGTCCTCTGTCCTGTCAGCGACAGTAAACACCTTTAACTATTTTTGCGTTTTAAACAAAAGGGTTGAAATTAGATTAAATTTAAAAAGAGTAAACGTTTGAGCTCTGGTCGCAGTTGGGGTCTGAATGAGCGCGAGCTGCACCGCTGCTAACTTGCGCTCCTAGTGATGTAAGAGGGATGGGGGGTTTACACTAGACCCAAGACCAGGGGCGTCATGTGTGTTTGCGTGTGTGAGCGTGTGTGTGTGTTTGTGTTTATTTCATAAATTGACAGATTTCTGACCATCATGGTTTGTTGAAAGCAACACGATTTGCTGGACTGCACCCAGTAAAAACTAGTAAAAGCTTGAATCGATACCACCATGACACTTTCTTAGTTGATTACTGATATAATTGTCAATTTTTGTTGGTATTACAAGTTGTATGAAAATGTAGGTCCCATATTTTTAAATAAGTCCTAATTTGCTTATATTTTCATAACCAAAATACTGTCAACAGCCATAAAATAATATATGTGCAAATGAGGTTTTATTTAATGAATTTCGGAAAAAATCTAAACAGACGCAAATAGACAAAGTTTAATTAAATAAACACCTAAATGTGTATTCTGGATGTTATCCTTTCACTAAGTAAGGAAGTAAAATTTATTTATAAAGCGCTTTTCACAGACATTAGTCACAAAGTGCTGAACAGGAGCAGAATTACAAACATAAAAAAGCACAATGTGACCATATAAGGGCCAATCATTTACATTAGGAATGCACAAAAAACAGAAAGTACAAATGTAAAACATGGTTTAAAAGCAGGCCTAGGACATGAGTTGTTACCCAAACCCCAGTCTAAACAGGTGTGTCTTGAGCTGATTTTTGAATGAGTTCACAGACACAGCAAACCGTCTGATGACACACTAGTCCGATGAAAGATGTTACGGAAGCAAAGTAGCCCAAAATCTCTATCTTGATCAGTGTATGAATAACGTTTTTGGTCTCCCATTAATATCCACTCAATAAATGTGATGTACAACACTCATTAAAGGGAAAGTTCAACATTTTGGCAAATATGTTGTTAAGATACTCAAATCTGTAAAGGTAATTTAATTAAGCTACACCAGCAGCCAGTTTATTTAGCTTAGCATAAGGACTGAACAGTGGGAAACAGCCTGGCTCTGTCCAAAGGTAACAAAATCTGCCTCACAGCACCTCTAAAGATAATCGATGGCACGAGCAGCGACTCCACTGGTCCGAGCCAAGAAATAGCCCGGTATAACTCTGGTTAAACGTCACATCGTTTGTTGTTTTTACACTTCTGTGAGAGCGGTAGTTAGAGATCTTCTGATCTAACTGTTGGCAAGAAAGAAAGGAAATGTGTTTTCCAAAATGTCAAACAACTGAGCAGAAATAGGTTTCGTTCACATCTCTAATGAGCACTCGGTTATCATTCTGCAAATAAATTGTTATGTATTTTTACCCTTGGCAAGACCATTTCATTTTTCATACAGAGCGGAACTGAAGCTTTTACTGTATTAAGGGGCTTTGGGGCAGGAATAGTTCTTTACTGCCAACTGGGTTGAATTTGATGTGATCACCACTGAAATGCCAAATTGAACTAATCAGTGTTTTCCTTAGTGATATTCATCACAGACCTAATCTTGATTTATGTTTTAAGAAGAGAATCCATCACACAAGAACTGTGGACTGTGTTGTACTATGAGGTAAGATGGATGTGTTCACAAAGGATCAGACTGAGAGAGAACTACTAAAAATGCATCGAATACCATCGGCATTTTAAGACTTAATCAGGAAATCTTAGAGCGTATCACTGTAGAGCCTTACAGTATACCAACAGATATAGTCTGGGGAATTTTTGGTACTTTACCCAACTGACTGCATATTGCAAATAAGGTGTAGAAGGCATATGGCTGCATGCTGTTGTAGTAAATCCCAGAGCAAAACATTGTGTTTCTTCTTCAAAAACACGCACACACACACACACACACACACAGAAACAGTTTTTACATGAACATTGGCCCTAAACAGGGTTCAAAGACCTTCTGCATGTGTCAATAAACTCCGCAGAGCTGAAGCAAAGAGCTGGACAGATGTCCCCCAACTCCTGAGAGGTTATGAATAACAGCATCTGAATTAGCCTCCTGGCACATTTAGATTCTGGCATCATCTGTGTCTTTTTTTCTACAGGCAATTCATACCCTATAAGAGAAATAAATGAGTAAATTAAATTAATACCAACAAATGGAATTACCAACAATTCTTTAAAATCGACCCTCTGGGGCACAAATGAAAAAAC
>NW_022285951.1:0-3159 GCF_004355925.1 Anarrhichthys ocellatus | reverse complement strand
ATAGGGACGGCCTAAATCCACACACATAGTATTCACCTCAGCATCCTAATTCTGGAAAAGACCAGAGGACTCAGAGACCATATTTGGGACCATCACACCTGTGAGGCAAAGATTTTTTTTTTTAAGGACACAAATAAACAGAACAACCTCCACACACACATGAACGGTGCACCGCCATAATAAAAGCTTGATTTATTTATGCCTCACATGCAAAAAGAAGTTGAGCAGAGCAGCAAATTCTTCTGAGGCTTCACGGTGCCAAAAAAAAAAAGGATCTGCTAGCTGGCACCAAAAGTAATGAGCAGCTCCTGAGAATGTTTCATTAAAGGCTTATTAAAGTAAGTTGGACCCCCTGTGGTGTGTTTTCCATGTACTTATTACAGCACCGTGCATTCACTGAAGCCAGAGGAGCTCATTCAAAATGTGCCATCATCTTAAATGTGCGTTATGTTTAAAGGTTTGACATCTTAAACACTGCTTGTTGAAAATCGTGTCAACACATGAAGAAATTCTGCATCTCGACATGACGGCGCCCTGGTGTTATTAAACAGATCTCATAATTAGCCTGATTAACAAGTTACACTGACGAGTTTGATTACTGAAGAGTTCTTCCTCCTCCTGTGTTCTCAAGGAGCAGGAGATGTTTCTGCATTTGATCTGGTTTCTGTCTCTATATTATAAAATGACAACAATGAGGAGGCACCACAATAATAATGAGCTGTCAATAAGCTCCTAGTCTTTGGTCCACAGATAACGGTGGTTCTATGTTAATCTGGCAGCTGATGTTTCTGTTGATTTATTTGGTAAATCAATGACCAGCTGATGGTTTATGTTCCCTCAGGCTTCCCGACTCTGTCGCTCATTTCTATACTAACTTTAGTGCAACTTTACTTTTTAACATGAGTATAATTTCAAAGTTGGTTGTACTTCTAATTCAGTATCTTCACAGTTTTATACTTCAACAGTTTTACGACAAAATGCAAATGTCTCGAGTTGCAAAATTATCCTTTAAATCAACAAACATTGTGTGTAATTCATGGCACAATTCAAACGGGATCAAAACATAAATTGTCCCCTTTGACTTCCGTACATATTCTTTCCTGAAATGAGATCGTATGGTGACCACCAAGAAGGGGCGGGACTTCACCTCTCTATGCATCAATAGGCTGATATTATTGGCCAATATTAGCTTCTCTCATTACATCAGCGTTCACCTCAGAATATATGCAACATACAAATATTTTAGACACATTTGATGCACAGTTTTGATATTTCAGGTTTACTTATATTTCAAGCTGCAAACATATTCTGCTGTAGTGTGCATCTTTATCACAAAGAAGAACGTTTGAGGAACGTTTTTTGTTTGTGTGTTAAAGAATCCCTCAACAGTCCAGCGTTGGTCTTTCTCCACCAGATGTTAATGGTTTGTCAGCTGTGACCTGATTTTGCTTCCCAGAACTCATTAACGGCAACATTTTGTCTCACTGACTTGACTAAATGTTCAGCAAACAAATCCAACAAAACAGCCTGCTGACCTGGATCAGTGTGTTGTTTTGTTATTGTCTGTAAAAAATTTAAATAATCACTTAAATAGCTCTGTTGTAACATATTCAAGATGTCTGAATAATGAATGCTTCAGCTTTTGGTTTTATGAATATTTGAATCCTAATTGACGCTCTGGTGTGTTTTGTTACTGTAATAGTGAACTGCTGATCGGGGCCAGAAGAGTGTGTGTGAGAGTGTGTGTGTGTGTGTGTGTGTGTGTGTGTGTGAGAGTGTGTGTGTGTGAGAGTGTGTGTGTGGTCTCAGGAATGCAGACAACGAGGCTTTGTTTCTGTGCTGCGACCCCGAGATCTCCTCCCTCCAACCGATCGAGTGCTGTCTGAGAGGACTGAGAGGAATGTTTGGAGCAACGAGAATATAATCGCTTGAAATATTTTAAGAAACACAGAAAGGGAGAACAACACGTCTGAAGTACTTTGCGGTTAGATTTGGGGAGTCTACGGTGAAGATATAAAAGACATAAAAGTCTCTCAACTACTGAATGTTACTTTGTACTTCTACTATTAATGTTTAGGACGACACGTTCTCACTCTCAACTCGTCACATATGGAGACTCGGTCAGGACCAAATGAAAAACGCCAAAAACCGCAGTTCCTCAAAACACCACTTGGGGCTCCAAAAAACCGAGTCGATCCCCATTGACTTCCATGTTAAAATGAACAACTTTACAGTAGAAATAAACATGTTTACAGACGATGAAATGTTACATAACTCACCAATTATATTAAGGTTTAAAGTTAGACATAATTGAGGGCGTGGCCTCTTTGAGTGACAGGTGGGTGTCTCAGGATGCTAGCTGCTAGCCGTCTGCTCTGCTAGCGTCACTCAAAGATCCACCTCTTTGACCATTGTTAGAGTTTGTGTCGTCACTGTTAACATGGCGAAACCTCTGGGCGACGTCACGGAGACTACGTCCAGGTCTTACACGGTCTATGATCAGGATCCCTTGGCATCAATGTTTAACGTAGTGGGAACCTCTTTTCCAACGTGAACAGCAGCCTCCTGGGTGAAAGTCCTGTGTTGGACTTTGTTGCTCTTTATATTATGTCACCTCCTTCCTGTCATAGTTACCGCCGTGTTTGACGAGTTGGGAGTGAGAACGATTTGCAGAGGAAGAGTTATTGATTAGAAGTTAAGAGTTAAACACATCAGGGTTAAAGGCAGAAAAAACACACACCAGCAGCTTCCATATCTGCCGTGTGTCACTCACACTCCAGATATTGCTGTTGCTGACGTGTTGTTTCTGTTTGTGTTGTTCAAAAGTACATCTACGGCTAATGAGCTAACGCTACAGCAAAAGGGTTATTAGGGTGTTTTACAAACTGTACCTGCAAACAGGCGCATCTGAAAGTCTATGTTCTGCAAATCAATCGTGAAAGAATACAAAGAGGCAAAGAGAGAGAAACCTGTCAGCTGGAATCAAAGATCGAGCAAACTAAACGAGAGACAACGAAGCCAATGAAAATAACAATCACAAGAAATAAAGCAGATGTCACTTTTGAAGGGAAACTTAATCAATTTCTCGAATATTTGTAGCTGCTCTGCTTGTTTCCGTCACCAATCATGGTCGAAATATATATATATATATATATATAT
>NW_022285950.1:0-3159 GCF_004355925.1 Anarrhichthys ocellatus | reverse complement strand
ACACATGAAGCTTTGACTTCACTTAAAGAACCGGAGGTTGTCTCCTGTTTATTTCTACATACGGAGATCATCCTCTTCAGTGTCGGCCATGTTTCTACAGTAGCCCAGAACGGACAAACCTAACTCCGTAGTTCTCCTACACCAGGAGGATGCAATTAACATTCAAAGAGGTCCAGTTAAAGAACATTTCATCAAGTAAAGGTCCTGAACATCCTAATCTCTAACTTGCTTTATGATTCAAGGCTATTTATATTGAAGTAGCGGCTCACATTGTCAGATGTGAGTGGGTACGTTTGATCAAAAGACTTGTTTCTTCTCGTATTCGCTTTTAATTTGAACCACGGTCTCTAAACATGTGACTCATAAAGGTTTTGAACTGCGAACATACGAGTCTGTCGATTCATTAAAAGCTCTTTTTCTGTCTGCTTCTCTGTTTTCAGAGGATGTGAAATTACTCACTTTTTTATATATATATATATATATATATATATAGATATATATATATAGAGAGAGAGAGATCTCTTTCTTTAACGCTCAACACTCAAGAGAAGCATCAGTTGGTTCTAATCTTAAACGTCACCTCTATTATAAACATACTTAGAACGACTTAAAATGTGTTTTAATTAGAGGTGAAAGCGCTGAGAAATATTCCTAATGCTTTATAAACATAATCATAAGACATGACGCATCTTGTAATAACTAATTAGATCAAGTATCATAATATTTAGTAGTTGCTGGTCACTGAATGACTTTCTTTATAATAATAATCTTCTTGACAATAGATTATAATCACAGTTGAAATGCGTCGCAGGGTGATTATAAGTGACTCCATGAGCTCAATAGGTTTCTAGAGAAATGTATTTTCTATGGTTGCAGTTTTGTAACGTTAACGTAAATTCAAACAAAAACGCAACAGAACTGCTACTAAAACTTCACAGTTGTTATGTAATTTAAGTTAAATACGTAAATTAAAATAAATATATTTAAAGTCCTGTGTTTGTTTGACCATCCACCTCCTCTTGCTCAGATATTTGGGATCTAAACAAACGTAAAGCAGGAGAAAAGAAACATTTTAAACGTTGTTGACGGTGTAGTTTTGTTGATGGTAGCATCATATTTAGGAGACCAGAAGAAGACCTTTTCTCATTGGACGTGTTGACTAAGTTAACCAGCAGCCAGCCCTCTTCCTTCTGCTAACGTGCTAATCAGTCTTGAGGTTAATGAGACACAACCTGCCCTTTTGTTTCTCTGGTGATTATCAGCGTTTCAACAGCGATTAAAGCTGAACTTTTACAATAAACAACCGGCTCTGTGAAGCTTCTGAATGCCAAGTCACGTCTCAGAAATAAGTGTTTATGAGGATCAGCTGACGTCACAGTCGGGTCCGTGTTTTTAGGAGTTAATGTTCATTAATGACGAAGCCGCCGCTGCTGCAGATCACATCACTGGATCCTCTGGGCAGGCTGTTCTTCTTCTGTGGTTTCTTTGCATAGAGACGCAGTTCACTTTACCTCAACGTATGTAACGCCACACATTAGACCGTCTCTGTTTGTTATAGAAAACTTTATTCATACAAGACGTGTAGCTCCAAGTGCTTTACAATACAAATATAAATAAAAACACAACACGAGCATTCTCTCTAGTGTCCACCAGGGGGCGACTCCTCTGGTTGTATAGAAGTCTATGAGAAAATGACTCTACTTCTCTCTTGATTTATTACCTCAGTAAACATTGTAAACATGAGTTTATGGTCTCAATCTCTAGTTTCAAGTCTTCCTCATGTGCGATACAAATAAACTGCCTTGCCTTTGTAAATATGAAGGGCTAATGCTAAGCTAACGAAAACATAACGATTGTTAATTTCAGGTGATTAAACACTAGTGAAAACATAGTTATGAACATTATATGACATTTCTGCAAAAAAGCTTCCTTAAATTCTGAGTTTTGGACGAGTCCGTATTAATTGTTAGTTTATTATGACTTCATATGATCTCGTGTCTCTTTAGTTGAAGTTAAAGTACAGACGGACGTCCTCTTATATCTGGTATGAATTGATCCTCCACTGCTGGCTTCTTTTTTTTTTTTGAACTCACTTTTTATTTAGTTTTCAACAACATAACAACATGCATTTTCAGACAGGTACTTTCTTTGTCCATTTTTCAGCTGTATGTAGTCTTGGTGCACATGGTATTCAGGTACAATGTACAACGCACAGAAGGAACAACAAACATCAGATCACTGCTGGCTTCTTTCAACCTTCATTTATTTGTCACGTAACTTCAATACTTAAGTAACATTTCTGTAGTTTTAACCAAATAACTATATTTTCCTGAACCTAAGTTCTTTAGTTTCCTGTGAAAACAGAAGTTTATTTTGAAAAGACTGTCTGCTGAGAAGTGAAAATTGACATCATACAAAGCGTTGTGGAGGACACGTTGTGATCTGAGACACATTTCTTGATACGATGTGACATCATAACAGGTCAGGGTCATGACCTTCCACTTTTAGGCAGTCTGGTCTCCTCAAAATCACGTTTCCATAAAGAGAAACTGCATCGTCACTGATGTTTCCAGAGAAATGTTCGGCTCTCGAGTAAAACCTCTAAACTATTCATGTTGATTAAAGTGGCTCCTTTATTTTGTAATATAATCATCTTAGATTGAGCTCGACTTCCTGTCTGATTTTATAGCAGTGAAGTGCTGCACACACACACACACACACAGACACACACACACACACACACACAGACACATCTCTGGTCATGATGCAGCACTACTACACTAACTCCTCTCTGCCTGCAGGTCTGCTTGAAACAGTGAAGGATTCACTAAATCCAATTAATTTACTCCGTGCCTCTGAACCTCGTATGCAAATGGAGACACGCTCTGTAACTCTGATTAATCTGCAGTTTCCAATCATTATGTAAATGTGTTAAAATATGTACTCTTGAAGTTGGAAGAGAATGAGAAACGAGGTTCATTCTTTATTTAGAGGGAACAACAACTGATCACAACAAAAACTCATCAAATTAGTTTTTAAACGGCTTCAGCTACAAGAAGAAGAAGAAGAAGAAGAAGAAGAAGAAGAAGAAGAAGAAGAAGAAGAAGAAGATGAAGAAGAAGAAGATAAAGAAGAAGAAGAAGAAGAAGAAGAAGACGA
>NW_022285949.1:0-3161 GCF_004355925.1 Anarrhichthys ocellatus | reverse complement strand
TTTGTATGTTTGTACGTTTATATTTTTGTATGTTTGTACATTTGTACATTTATATTTTTGTATGTTTGTATGTTTGTATATTTGTACGTTTGTATTTTTGTATGTTTGTATGTTCTCATTTCAGCAGGTGTACTCGTCTATATACATATTTCTGTGGAAAGTAACAAAGTACATTTACTCAAGTACTTTACTTAAGTAGAATTATCAGGTATACTTGTACTTAAGTATTCACATTTTGTGCTACTTTATACTTCTACTTTACTACATCTCAGAGGGAAATATTGTAACTTTTATTTATTTAAAAACTTCAGTTACTTTACAACAATTATCAATATATATTATTCATCAACTAATAAATGATGTATTATTATAGATTAAACTACCAGCAGTATTTAAAGTTATGAAAATGAGCTCCACCTTTAAAGTGATGAACACATGAATGCATCAATAATTAAAATATACATTATTCTGCATAATGAGTACTTTTGGTACTTTAAGTATATTTTGATGCTAATACTTTGAGTATTTCTACACTGTGGTATTGATACTAAAGTAAATGTAAATTAGTAGTGAAAGTGGTACTGTGAGTACTTTATAGTATTAGTACTACCGCCTGATAATAGGAAAGTAGAAACATGAGAAATTAATCTAAAGGTAAAACCAAACAATGTTCACCATGTTTTTGGATTATTAATTGTAGTTTATTATAGTTCATTTCTTTCTTTATAAAAAGGTGTTTAAATTTTCTTTATCAAACTTTAATATGTTCTTTGTGGTTCTTTAAAGTTATTTTCCTGATTTATTATGTTGCTCTTCCAAGAACATTTAAGGATCTGAAATATTTAGTTATATATTATATTTATAGTTATATTAAAACACAAAAAACATTTACAGCTGATACATCATCATCATCAGATATTTTAAACTCCAAAGATTCAGCATCAGTCCAAGCTAAGTAATGATAACAATAATAATAACAATAATAACAATAATAACAATAATAACAATAATAACAATAACAATAATAATAACAATAACAATAATAATAATGATAATAATAATAATGATAACAATAATAATAACAATAATAATAATAACAATAATAATAATGATAACAATAATAATAATGATAACCATAATAATAATAACAATAATAATAATGATAATAGTAATACATTATATTTGTATAGCGCTGTAAAAGGTACTCAAAGACACTTTACATCAGTGGTCTCAAACTCATTTTCACTCTGGGCCACATCAGCATCATGTTTCCCTCAAAGGGCCAGTTGTAAATGTAAGACTGTGTAAATGTAACTACTCCTAACATATATAACTGTCTCTGCATTTGATTATTGTTTATTCGAGTGTTAAAATATTGTACATGCAGTTATATAAATGTAAAAATATATTTAAGCACATATCTGTTATAACTTAAATCCTTTTCATTTATCGTTAAGAAACCCACATTACTCTATCAAAGATCAAACTATTAAAGAAAATAGCAAAGACAAATATCAAACACAAGTTATTACAATAACTTTGTTCAACGCTTAAATCCTTTCAAGGGTGTGTTTGCACAATCCCACGTGAAGTATTTCATGTGTTGTAAAGTCACGTTTAAAGTAGTCTTCAATGTACTCACAATACATCTCCATGTCACATGTACAGTAACCAGCCAAAGAGCTGCTTCTATGACTGTGTGTTGAAGTATCTCAGAATCATGACTTTCTATCTCATAATTCCGACTATGGGGATATTTTTATTATCAAGTCTAACTTTTAATTAAAATTTTTTTAATTTAATTTTTTTTAACTTTTTTTTTTTGCTGGTGGATTCGCGGGCCACATAAAATGAAGTGGTGGGCCGGATTCGGCCCGCGGGCCTTGAGTTTGAGACCCCTGCTTTACATGGTAAAAACAGAAACAATAGAAGCAATAACAATACAAACAAAATATAGTACTACAAAAGTACTACTTCTAAAACGTCCACTACTCTAAAAGTACTTAGTACTACTGAAACTGCTGCTGGACTTTATATACAACACAAAAACATGAGTAAGTTTCTCACCACTGTGGACTGATGAAGTGATAGTCGTCTGTCAGGCAGAAGTCCGTCAGCTCCATCCTGACCTGAACCTGAACCTGAACCTGATCCCAGACCAGATCCCACACAGTCCGACTAATTCAACAGACCAGTATTAAACCTGTTTCAGCGGTGCGTTCACACGCTCAGCTTCCAGTCAGTAAAAATTAGTTTTCTGAAGGTGCTTAAAGGTCCAAAGACAAAAGTGGAAAATAAATAATAATAATAATAATAATAATTGACCTCTGACCTCGTGTGTCCTGCAGAGACAAAGACGGACGGACATCTGAGTCTCGGAGGTGTCTCCTCTCATACTTATCTGTCTTATCTGAAGGGGGCGGAGCCCGGAGGATCAGCCAATCAGCGTGCAGCATCCCCGGTCTTCATCTTCTATCATCTCTATTGATTATGACGGTGACAGATGTAGGCCACGTTTTATATCATAATCAATAAGAGAGAACCACTGATCTGCAAACAGATTTTAGGACAGGAAATATTTCAAGTTGACTGAGAGCCTCATTATTATCATAATAATTAATATAGAACGAGTTCAGACACAACAGAACATCAGATGAGAAAACTTATTCTCCATAGAAATAAACAGGATAATAATAATAACAATAATAATAATAATAATAATAATAATAATAATAATAATAAAAATTATTTAAGAAAGTAATCTTGGGTGGAAAATAAAATGTAAAAAATGTGTTCGGAACGGAGACAATGACAGAGAGCTGAGGATTAACAAACACACTGACCATGAGGTGTGTGTGTCTGTGTGTGTGTGTGTGTGTGAGTGAGGATGCTGAAGCAACAAGATGTAACAATAAAACACACACACACACACACAGAGTCCTTATCCTAATAGTCTCACCTACATCTGCTACATAAGAGCTGCAGAACTACCTGTCTGTCTGTCTGTCTGTCTGTCTGTCTCTCTCTGTCTGTCTGTCTGTCTGTCTGTCTGTCTGTCTGTCTCTCTCTGTCTGTCTGTCTGTCTGTCTGTGTCTGTCTCTCTGTCTGTCTGTCTCTCTGTCTGTCTGTCTGTCTGTCTGTCTGTCTGTCTGTCTGTCTGT
>NW_022285948.1:0-3106 GCF_004355925.1 Anarrhichthys ocellatus | reverse complement strand
CTGTCCTGAGAGGTGGCTTGTGGGACGCTGAGCGTGTAGACGACCCGGTCAGGAAGAGTCTGCTTCATCTGAACTGCATCCACGGCCTTTAAGAAACAGGACAACAACACATGAAACCCACAAAGAAACCTCTGTAATAAGATAGTAGAGTTTTACTGCTGCTTAGGACTAATGGTTAAAACACTTGCTCGGCTAGAGCAGATAAATCAGAATCACAGAGCCATTTAAAAACCCTGTAATTGCGACTGAGTCCAAAACCAGGAGTTCAGCGTTCCCGGACTCTGGAAAAGGACTTAGAGGAATCCCAATGCAGAGAAACAAGGGAAACGATGAATTATGAATCTGGATATGAATATAAACAAGATTTGCACATGCACATCATTCAGCGGACACTTCAAAAAGCACAAAATGTTTAGCTGGCTGTCATGTGCAGACAGCATCTGTCCTACAAGGCTGACAGTCAATGGGGTCAAAGGATTTACAACCTTCTTCTTTCGAACTGCCGGCTCCCCTCGAGCCATTTGTCCACAACTTCCTGTCAGCGTCCTGCGTACGGGGTTAACTGCAGCAGGAGCCGTTTGGCCTCCCGTCTTCGAGACGAAGACACAACATTCGGTCGCTGCTTTCCTAACACATACTTTGTAACCACTAAGGGCCGTCCTCAGAGCTATATTCCACCAGCGGGTTCAGGGCCAAAAAACATTATTCCCTAATTTAAGGCTCGGTGCTGCTGTGGCGAGGAAATGACATGGAAATGTGACAAGGGGTTGAAGGAAATGGGGCAAGAAAGGCTGAGAAGGTAAAGCTTATTATGGATGAAGCCATAGAGGAGACGCAATTGAAACTTAAAAACACACACGAAGAAAAGGGAAAAAGGGCTGCAGCTTGCCTGTTTTTTCGGATGCAGCCACAGCTGATGAAAGTTGAATCCTGTGGGAGCGACACATGTGACGTTGAAGGGCTGTCCGGCTCTCACCGTCTCCCCGCTGGCTTTCACCTCCACGTCAAAATCCTCCACCTCCTCGGGGGCTGAAGGGACCACCAGAGAGTAGATATCAGCACCGTCACCTCACAGCTCCAAACATAGTGACAGATTGATTACCAAGAGCTCATTCATCACCAACACACACACACGCACACACACACACACACACACACACACACACACACACACACACACACACACGGAGTGAAAGCAGACGTGTTAAGTCATCTCTCTCTGTGACAATGACATGATGTCACAGCTCTCATGCAGTGAGATCACCCAGCAGCCATGGACGGATTATGAGACAATGGGCCCCTGGGTACCGATGTGTAAAAGGCCCCCCACCACCTCTCCTATATAAGAACAAGAGCCAGAGATTCAAAGAGACATATTTTTGGTCTTTTTGTGTCTTGTTGTAGTCGTTTTGTGTCTCTTTTGGTTGTTTTACATCGCTTAATGAAGTTTGGGATCTTTTTTGGGTCGTTTTGTGCTTTGTTCTGGTTGTTTTGCATTCCTTTGTAATCGTTTTGCGTCTCTTTTAGTTTTCTTTGTGTCTCTTTTTGGCTGTTTACCGTCTCCTTGCAGTCGTTTTCTGTCTCTTTTTGGTCAGTTTGCATCTCTTTGTTGTCGTTTGCTGTCTTGTTGTGGTCGTTTTGTGTCTCCTTTTGCTAGTTTCGCATCTCTGTGGTAGTTTTGAGTGTCTTTGTGACTTCCCAACAAGACATTAGTTAGCAGTAACTTCAAACAGAAGCTCTGGCCCAGGGGCCCCCTAAACTATTGGGCCCCTGGGCCTGAACCCAGCAGGCCCATTCAGTAATTTGTCCATGCCTGCAGCCCTCTCATTGTAAACAGGCTTGGGGATTGATTCCAGCTGTGCAGTTTTAGAATTTGCATCCTATTACTTAAGTGCTTTTTTAAAAACACAATAATTACATGCTCATTCTGAGTTGTTCATTAACACTAGAATTTTAGAATATATTCCAGCAAATCTATGAAATGTCCATTTTCCTCGTCTTCTTGACTTACCCTCGGTCTCCACGGTGTAGATGTCACTCGTGATCGTCCGGCCGTTCACTGTGGTTTCACACTGGTACTGTCCAGGCAAGAGACTTCCAAAGAAGCCCATCTTGTTGTCGTAGTAGGCGAGCATCTCCTCTCCACTGGGGACGCTCCTCAGGGTGACGTGAGAGTAAGGGTCCGACACCCGGCAGGAGATGGGGACCCCCAGTGTGTCCATGGGAACTACCAAGTTTTCGGGGGTCTCTGGGACGAATGGAGCCTGGGGATCTAGGTGTGTGCAAAGCAGAGTCGGGAGGTCACATTAGGTTTCATTGAAAAGCAGAATTTCTAATCCACTGTACTTCTTTTTCATGCTTAATTTCGAAGAGATAACATATTATTCCTAATACAAATTAAAAGTTGAATACATAAGCAATAAAACACACCCTTGGGTTTTGCTGCTACAGCCCTATCTGTTCTGACAGTTAGCTAGTCTCACTTTAAAAGTCCATACACAGTAAACCCCTGACTATAGAGTGCTGCAGGAATGAGCCCTAAAACCCAGAAATGAGTCAGCATTGTTACACTTCCAGTTAACTCGTCTCAAAGTCTTATCTGTGCGTTCCAATTCCACCATACTATTGAGTACACCAGGATAAAGATTTAGTATGTCCCAATAGGTCCCAATGCATATTATGTCAAATGCAGTTTGCCACAAAATACCAGGATTTTCCTACATTTCCTACAAGCATTTTCACAACGCTTTTCTGGCTATTCTGACCCACAATCCTTTGGGCAGCAGATAAATAAGCAAGAGGGTCAAAGTTTAAGGTGCCTTTATGACAATGTCCCAATTAAATCCATATTGCACGCAATAGCACGTTTATGGTACTTTGTATGTACTAAAAAGAAAAAAGAGAAAGTAAAGGATTTTGAGAGTGTTTTTAAATTTTTTGTTTTACGATATTAAAATATGTCAGTAAATACTCATCTGGTGAATTTTTTAATTTTGCACGTGTCTTAAAAAGGTGGCGGTTGCTAACAGGTGGCTAAAGGAGACCACTAAGCTAAACGCTAGCTACTACTAGCTTAGCGGTGGTGACGTGAAGTAATGTAACATAT
>NW_022285947.1:1778-3161 GCF_004355925.1 Anarrhichthys ocellatus | reverse complement strand
CGCCCCCTGGTGGACACTAGAGAGAATGCAGCTTTAACACATGGAGCATGGACTTCACTTAAAGAACGAGATTAAAATAATCTGTTAAATCTGTGGATATGTTTGTGTTCTCCTAGGTTTTTAAAAAATGAACAAATCTTTTTTGACAACAAGGTTTAGGATCTGCAACAGAACAGAGCTCCTATAAATGTTAGTGGTTCACTCTCTTGCTCGAGGACACTTCAGCAGGTCGTGTGCTGTTCAACATCTGGCAGTAGGACCGTTTACTGAGGTGGTTTCACTCGTTGTCTGTTTGAATCTTCTCAGTTCATTTAGTTTGTTGGTCCTCTGGTGTTTCAGAGAATAAGGCAACAAACATCACTTTCAGTATAAAGTCTCCCTTCATGCTGAGTACAAACTCAGCTTGACAGTAATTCCTACCTTGTAGCTAAAGTGTTGGAGAAGTCCTCGACGAGGGCCACGTAGGCAGCAGGAAACCAGCCCTGACTGGACGAGAACAGACTCCGTTAAATCCTTCGATTGTACTGAGAAACATTCACACTTTATATTAACGTACAGGTGTGGAGCGTCTACGTCTGCTCTGGATTATCAAACGAGTATTTTGTTTTACAACTATCCAAATTACACAATTACACAATAGTTCATATTAATAGTTTACTGCCCATCCACGCACACACACGCACGCACACGCACACACACACGCACACACACATGTCTTCTGTCTCAGTTAATTGATATTTTATTTTACTGAATCATTTCTTTATTGATATATACAGTATATTTATCGATTGGTTTCATCTATTATACTCATCAAGGTTTATTTATCTTGTTTTAGTGTCAAAGTACTTTGTAAACTCTGTTTTTAAAGGAGCTGTATAAATAAAGTTATTATCATAATTATTATTGTTATTGTTATTATTACCCACCGCAGGCTGCTGTCCGTGCGTCCATACAGCCAGCCGTTGCGCGGCTCTTGGACCAGAACGGTGACGGTCTCCCCCCTGGTGAAAGGGAGGAGCTTTGGGTTGGAGGAGGACGGGTGAGACACCAGGGCTCTCATGGTCCTCCCACCACCCAGACCCAGAGACTCCCCCACCGAGCTGGAGCGGGAGCGGCTGGGGAGGGGGGACGGAGCTGGAGGGGGGGGGGGGAGTCAGATATATGATGTGTGTGTGTGTCAGATATATGATGTTAATTTGTGCACAGAAGATCACATCTGGAGACAGAGGTTGTCAGACTGGTCATGTGGTCCTCCCACCTCTAGAGGGCACTCTGCCCAGCGCCTGCTGCTCCCTCCGGGCCCACGACATGTCCTCATCTCTGGCTACCGTCTGCAGCAGAGAGCTCACTGAACCTCGCAGCTGCAACAGGAAACACGTTAAT
>NW_022285947.1:0-1768 GCF_004355925.1 Anarrhichthys ocellatus | reverse complement strand
GTACCAGAGAGTCTCTGTAGGCTCCTCGTCTGAGCTGTTTCTCCAAGTTCTCAGCCTGGTTCCTCACCTCCAGCTCATACACTCTGCGACTTCCCTGCAGGAGAACAGATTCATTTTAGGAGCTCTGATTTGATAATCTAATCTGCAGATTTATTTTGTTTGGATCAAAGTCAGAATCTGGTATTTTGAATTAAAGCTGGTTTGAGGTTAATGTTAATGGAGATGGGAATGCGATACATGTGGCTAAAATGAGCAGATACACAGGAGTTATTCTTGTAAAGTTGTGCACAACAGGTTGAAATAAGGTGTTGGTTTCTACAAAAGAGTTCTCTGGTCTTATTGGAGGACGTCTACACATTGATGTAGTTGTACTACCATTAATGCAGGTAAGTTTCAGATCATTACTGTGGCTGACAGCGAGGAACGCGCTATACAGCCAATATCTCCATCAGAAGAAAACGTGCTGCAGCTTTAACAACACGTACGGAAATCCAAAAATAAATACAACGAAGGAAATGTGCAAAAAAAAAGCAAATACATTAACAACAACAAACACGCAGCAAATACAAGATGACACATAGAAAAACACACATACGTCTGAAAACAAATGTCAGAAAAAACGCTGCGTGTAGATCATGTGCTCCATTTAGTCTGTTTTATATCCACTATGCTCTTCCTTTAAGGAAAAATGTGTGTGGGTTCTTCTGGGTTCACCAGCTCAGAGGACAGGAGCGAGGGATGAAGAGTAAATGGGTGACAAAACAAAGTAAGTATTCTCTTTAACATTTGGCCTCAGTCTGGAACAACAAAATCTGTTGCTTTTTTTATAATACTGCAAAAAGACTAAAGTCTTTACTCCACTTTTCTTTTGGCTTGTTTCTGGAGTTTCGTGTTTGTCTTTTTTAATGGGCAGCGTTTTTGAAGCTGCAGCACGTTTCTGCTTGTAGAAATGTTTCGGGTCGTTGCAGCGCGTCTGGCCCCTTTGGGCTTCCGTAGTTAAGAGAACTGCAACATGTGGACTCCAGTAGTTGCAAACATCAGCTGCTTCCACATGTTGAGCCTCAATGTAGGAATGAGTCTTTATTCTGACAAAAAATGAAGTCCACTGAAATATACAGAAATATAGTGATAAAAATGACTCCGTCTCAGATATTCTTTTAACTTATTTATGGATTTAGAGGATGAAAAATACTCAAACTCCTTCCCTGTGATAAATATAATAGAAGAGCTGTTATTCTCCTCAACTCTACTCAGAAGTGAGACATAAAAACGTTCCTCTCTGTGAACTCACGTCGATGTACTCTTCATCCAGCTCCACGTTCTTCTCCATGGCTTGCAACACCTCGATCTGGAACCATCGGAACTGCAGCAAGAACAACAACAACAGAGTCACTGTGGACACTTGTCTGTATGCAAATGAGCTCCGTCCTCGTTTATCTCATTCACGTCACTGAAAGGTTCGAGTGGCAGCAGCTCTTCTAAAGAACCATCTTATCTATTGGATGGTTCTACAGGTTTGTCATGTGGTTCTTTTTGATATTAAAGGGATAATGAGACTGAAGACTTGTACGGACCACTCCTTCCATCTCTGCTGTGAGTCTCCTCTGTGTCTCTGAGATCTGGATCAGGACGTCCCCTGAAAGGACACGGAGACGAATCAGAGACTTTTTATACTTTACTTTTTCTATTTGTTAACACAAAAAGCCCAGGTCACTCAGTTATTTGTGTTAAAGCTGCATTCTCTCTAGTGTCCACCAGGGGGCGACTC
>NW_022285946.1:0-3161 GCF_004355925.1 Anarrhichthys ocellatus | reverse complement strand
TCTATAAATCTGTTCATTCACATGTCACATTTCATGTGTTTAACTCCTGAAACTCTCCTCCAGAGAGGGCCGACGAACACTTCTCTTTTCTCACTGTAAGTTCCAGAGTATTCAGAACATTCTGCACCAATTCAACACCCTTCAAATTCATTTTTCTTTTTCATATCACACCTTCCAAGTTTGAGTGTGTAGGTCACTGTAAATATGTCTAATGTACAAAGACCATGTTTTAATACACTCATGGGATGGTTCTCCCATCACGACTTTAGGTTATATTATCTCATATATTATCTCATATATTATCTCATATATTATCTTATAAATAGCTTGAACAGAATCTGTTGAGCCCTCATGCGACCTCCAAAGTGCACGAGTCAAACAGCCGACCACGTGTCAGAATGATCTTCTGCGTCTCTTGTTGGCTCAGTGGCTCCACATATTCACAGTGATGTGATTGACGTTGGTCTACAGAACGCCCATGTGCTTCGTGGAGGTGGTGAGCGACGTCTTCCTGTTGATCCGGATGTTGCTCATTGGCCCGTCGCTGCTCCTCCTCTCGGCGTTGGGGCCTGCATGGTGCTGGACATCCTCCCCGGGCTCAGCTGGGCCCGGAAGGCCTTGCAGAAGATGAAGTAGATGAGCGGGTCCAGGCAGACGCTGAGCACCGACACCATGATGGTCAGCTCCTTCAGGTAGAAGAAGGCCTGGCTCCACAGGCACCGCCCCCTGAGGAAGGCGTAGGGGAGGCGGACCAGGTGGTACGGGACGAAGCACACGCAGAAGACGCTGACCAGCACCAGCATGTTCCTGCGGGACTTGGCGAGCTTCCTGGACCCGGAGGACGCCGGCTGCCTCTGCTGCGCGAACGACAGCCTGCTGGACACACCGTGGTAGAAGAAGACCAGGGAGACGAGGACCAGCAGGAAGATGGCGGCGGAGGCGCAGTGGATCATCTTGTAGAAGAGCCTGAGCTCTTTGCTCTGTAGGATGTCGCAGTTGAAAGCATTGGGGATGGAGGACAGCGGCGGCTCCTTGGTGAGGAGAGACAGGGAGACGTAGGCGCTCATCGTGGCCACCAGGAGAACCCAGGTCACCGTAGTGATGACGTGGGCGGCTCGCACCGTCTGCAGGACGTGAGTTCCTAAAGGATGGACGATCTTCAGATACCTGGAGGGACGAGAGACGAGTCGTTAGACCGACACCAGACAGAACCGCCCATGCTGGACGATTCTGCAAAACACACCATTATGTTCAACGACAGTGTTTGTATATAGATCTTTACATTACACTACATTACATTACATTACAGTCATTTAGCAGACGCTTTTATCCAAAGCGACTTACAATAAGTGTATTCAACATCGGTTTTCGAGAGAACTAGTCACCAGAAGTCATAAGTGCATCTCCTTTCTTCAAACAAGCATCTAAGAGCATAAACCAGAGCCAACGTACAGTGCAGAAACAAACGAATACAATAAGTGCCACAAACTAATATGAATACAATAGATGCTAAGTAAGTGCTAAGTGGAAGTAATATCTGCATTTGAACTGGTTTGAGTTGGTTCCCTCTTTGAAACGCTGTTCTGCATTTTAACGAGCAGATAAAAACAGAAATATGTTTGTGTTGTTTTTAAGAGACCTCAGCTCTGAAACCAGACGTGTTGTGAAACAGTTTCCTCTGTCGGACTGATGTTATCACACAGGTGGTGTTATCACACAGGTGGTGTTATCACACAGGTGATGTTATCACACAGGTGGTGTTATCACACAGATGATGTTATCACACAGATGGTGTTATCACACAGGTGGTGTTATCACACAGATTGTGTTATCACACAGATGGTGTTATCACACAGGTGGTGTTATCACACATATGATGTTATCACACAGATGATGTTATCACACAGATGGTGTTATCACACATGTGGTGTTATCACACAGGTGGTGTTGGTGTTATCACACAGGTGGTGTTATCACACAGATGGTGTTATCACACAGGTGGTGTTATCACACAGGTGGTGTTATCACACATATGATGTTATCACACAGGTGGTGTTATCACACAGGTGGTGTTATCACACATGATGTTATCACACAGGTGGTGTTATCACACATATGATGTTATCACACAGGTGGTGTTATCACACAGGTGGTGTTATCACACATATGATGTTATCACACAGGTGGTGTTATCACACAGATGGTGTTATCACACAGGTGATGTTATCACACAGATGGTGTTATCACACAGATGGTGTTATCGGACACAGGTGGTGTTATCACACATATGATGTTATCACACAGATGGTGTTATCACACAGATGATGTTATCACACAGGTGGTGTTATCACACAGGTGATGTTATCACACAGGTGGTGTTATCACACAGATGGTGTTATCACACAGGTGGTGTTGGTGTTATCACACAGGTGGTGTTATCACACAGATGATGTTATCACACAGGTGGTGTTGGTGTTATCACACAGATGGTGTTGTCACACAGATGATGTTATCACACAGATGGTGTTATCACACAGGTGATGTTATCACACAGGTGGTGTTATCACACAGGTGGTGTTATCAGCTTCAGCTTGTTGGGTTGTTGACAGACTTCATACTTTTTTAATTAACAGTTAAACGTATGAAGTCACAGATTTCATTAAACAGATTTTATTTTGTTTTTAAATGAATGAACCAAAACTCGTGACGATGAAGAAGATCTTTGGTTGATAATTATGAGAACAAATATGAAACAAAATGTAAATGATAACCTCTGAACAAACATTAATAATTGATGAGGTTGTCTGAAGGACATTTAGTCAATTTAGTCATTTCCTCATAAAAATAGTTTGAGTCATGCACAGAAACACAGACGTGGTGTCTTTTTGTTAAATCGATAACATTATTCATATTATATCAGTATGTAGTTTAGATTTCATGTCATTTGAGGTCCAATATTAAAGAGTTTTACCTCCAGAGCTCATTGAACCACATCTCCGTTAAAACAGGTCATCTGTGTTTGTGTGTTTGAAACCACATCCTGAGTCTCACATCCTTAAATGCACAGAAAGCTGCTCAGAGCAGTGAACCATCACTGCATATCCATTATGAACTGTCACTGCGTATCCATTATGAACCGTCACTGCGTATCCATTATGAAC
>NW_022285945.1:0-3162 GCF_004355925.1 Anarrhichthys ocellatus | reverse complement strand
TCTATAAATCTGTTCATTCACATGTCACATTTCATGTGTTTAACTCCCTGAAACTCTCCTCCAGAGAGGGCCGACGAACACTTCTCTTTTCTCACTGTAAGTTCCAGAGTATTCAGAACATTCTGCACCAATTCAACACCCTTCAAATTCATTTTTCTTTTTCATATCACACCTTCCAAGTTTGAGTGTGTAGGTCACTGTAAATATGTCTAATGTACAAAGACCATGTTTTAATACACTCATGGGATGGTTCTCCCATCACGACTTTAGGTTATATTATCTCATATATTATCTCATATATTATCTCATATATTATCTTATAAATAGCTTGAACAGAATCTGTTGAGCCCTCATGCGACCTCCAAAGTGCACGAGTCAAACAGCCGACCACGTGTCAGAATGATCTTCTGCGTCTCTTGTTGGCTCAGTGGCTCCACATATTCACAGTGATGTGATTGACGTTGGTCTACAGAACGCCCATGTGCTTCGTGGAGGTGGTGAGCGACGTCTTCCTGTTGATCCGGATGTTGCTCATTGGCCCGTCGCTGCTCCTCCTCTCGGCGTTGGGGCCTGCGTGGTGCTGGACATCCTCCCCGGGCTCAGCTGGGCCCGGAAGGCCTTGCAGAAGATGAAGTAGATGAGCGGGTCCAGGCAGACGCTGAGCACCGACACCATGATGGTCAGCTCCTTCAGGTAGAAGAAGGCCTGGCTCCACAGGCACCGCCCCCTGAGGAAGGCGTAGGGGAGGCGGACCAGGTGGTACGGGACGAAGCACACGCAGAAGACGCTGACCAGCACCAGCATGTTCCTGCGGGACTTGGCGAGCTTCCTGGACCCGGAGGACGCCGGCTGCCTCTGCTGCGCGAACGACAGCCTGCTGGACACACCGTGGTAGAAGAAGACCAGGGAGACGAGGACCAGCAGGAAGATGGCGGCGGAGGCGCAGTGGATCATCTTGTAGAAGAGCCTGAGCTCTTTGCTCTGTAGGATGTCGCAGTTGAAAGCATTGGGGATGGAGGACAGCGGCGGCTCCTTGGTGAGGAGAGACAGGGAGACGTAGGCGCTCATCGTGGCCACCAGGAGAACCCAGGTCACCGTAGTGATGACGTGGGCGGCTCGCACCGTCTGCAGGACGTGAGTTCCTAAAGGATGGACGATCTTCAGATACCTGGAGGGACGAGAGACGAGTCGTTAGACCGACACCAGACAGAACCGCCCATGCTGGACGATTCTGCAAAACACACCATTATGTTCAACGACAGTGTTTGTATATAGATCTTTACATTACACTACATTACATTACATTACAGTCATTTAGCAGACGCTTTTATCCAAAGCGACTTACAATAAGTGTATTCAACATCGGTTTTCGAGAGAACTAGTCACCAGAAGTCATAAGTGCATCTCCTTTCTTCAAACAAGCATCTAAGAGCATAAACCAGAGCCAACGTACAGTGCAGAAACAAACGAATACAATAAGTGCCACAAACTAATATGAATACAATAGATGCTAAGTAAGTGCTAAGTGGAAGTAATATCTGCATTTGAACTGGTTTGAGTTGGTTCCCTCTTTGAAACGCTGTTCTGCATTTTAACGAGCAGATAAAAACAGAAATATGTTTGTGTTGTTTTTAAGAGACCTCAGCTCTGAAACCAGACGTGTTGTGAAACAGTTTCCTCTGTCGGACTGATGTTATCACACAGGTGGTGTTATCACACAGGTGGTGTTATCACACAGGTGATGTTATCACACAGGTGGTGTTATCACACAGATGATGTTATCACACAGATGGTGTTATCACACAGGTGGTGTTATCACACAGATTGTGTTATCACACAGATGGTGTTATCACACAGGTGGTGTTATCACACATATGATGTTATCACACAGATGATGTTATCACACAGATGGTGTTATCACACATGTGGTGTTATCACACAGGTGGTGTTGGTGTTATCACACAGGTGGTGTTATCACACAGATGGTGTTATCACACAGGTGGTGTTATCACACAGGTGGTGTTATCACACATATGATGTTATCACACAGGTGGTGTTATCACACAGGTGGTGTTATCACACATGATGTTATCACACAGGTGGTGTTATCACACATATGATGTTATCACACAGGTGGTGTTATCACACAGGTGGTGTTATCACACATATGATGTTATCACACAGGTGGTGTTATCACACAGATGGTGTTATCACACAGGTGATGTTATCACACAGATGGTGTTATCACACAGATGGTGTTATCGGACACAGGTGGTGTTATCACACATATGATGTTATCACACAGATGGTGTTATCACACAGATGATGTTATCACACAGGTGGTGTTATCACACAGGTGATGTTATCACACAGGTGGTGTTATCACACAGATGGTGTTATCACACAGGTGGTGTTGGTGTTATCACACAGGTGGTGTTATCACACAGATGATGTTATCACACAGGTGGTGTTGGTGTTATCACACAGATGGTGTTGTCACACAGATGATGTTATCACACAGATGGTGTTATCACACAGGTGATGTTATCACACAGGTGGTGTTATCACACAGGTGGTGTTATCAGCTTCAGCTTGTTGGGTTGTTGACAGACTTCATACTTTTTTAATTAACAGTTAAACGTATGAAGTCACAGATTTCATTAAACAGATTTTATTTTGTTTTTAAATGAATGAACCAAAACTCGTGACGATGAAGAAGATCTTTGGTTGATAATTATGAGAACAAATATGAAACAAAATGTAAATGATAACCTCTGAACAAACATTAATAATTGATGAGGTTGTCTGAAGGACATTTAGTCAATTTAGTCATTTCCTCATAAAAATAGTTTGAGTCATGCACAGAAACACAGACGTGGTGTCTTTTTGTTAAATCGATAACATTATTCATATTATATCAGTATGTAGTTTAGATTTCATGTCATTTGAGGTCCAATATTAAAGAGTTTTACCTCCAGAGCTCATTGAACCACATCTCCGTTAAAACAGGTCATCTGTGTTTGTGTGTTTGAAACCACATCCTGAGTCTCACATCCTTAAATGCACAGAAAGCTGCTCAGAGCAGTGAACCATCACTGCATATCCATTATGAACTGTCACTGCGTATCCATTATGAACCGTCACTGCGTATCCATTATGAAC
>NW_022285944.1:0-3162 GCF_004355925.1 Anarrhichthys ocellatus | reverse complement strand
AAACATGTCTTAACACGTCTGTCCTCCACCAACAGTCACGGTGTCCCCGTCAGGACAGTTCACCACCTCGGGCACTTTGACATTTGAGCGCTCGCCTACAGGGGACGCAACCGCCGCCGCGGCCGCTGCCGCCGCCATCATCTCAGAGGGCTCGGCGCAGAGCGAGGTGTTCACCAGCACAGCAGGTACCCGGTCCATGACGTCATCGATGTGTTTGTGTGTCTCAGGGTCACACGGAGTCCAGATCCAACAGGGAACCGCATTCACCAAAGAAAGACAACATCTCAGTATTATGACTTCTATATTACTCATTATGACAAGAAATCTTTAAATGTTGACAAAAAACTCATAATGTTGCCAAGAAATCTCATCACTGCGACAAAAAATCTCATAATTAAGACAAAACATCTTGAAAAAAAATGTCAGGAGCAGCCAAATCGCGGAACAGGAAATGCATCATTGTGCAAAGGATTGTGGGTGTTTCGGGAGTGTGCAGGATACACACACACACACACACACACACACACATCCTTGAAGTCCTCTGAAGGAAATAATAATAATACTTTTATTATATGTTGAAAGACTCAATCCTTGGTATATTTTTAAGCATCCTCGACATTGTGACAGGCCTCGGGCGGGATTCGATGACGTAGCATTCTTGAAACTTTAAGGATCCTTCCTCGACTTTGAGATGAATCCTGCTGTGTTTGACCACCAGCAGGTTCCTCGTATTCACTCATCCTTTGAAAAACCTCAACATCTGCTGCATGTAAAAAAACAAGGGGGTCGTCCAGGATGTTTAATTCGTCCTCCTCCTTAATCATCTGTCCCACAATCCCCTGCATCGCCGCTGACCCGCAGCCTATCCATCATCCTATCAGGTGTCGGGCTCTCTGATTGGCTGTCGTGTTTCTGTAATGAGCTCTTAGGAGAGGTCGGCTCATGGGACTGATCCACCAATCAGAGATCTCCCCCTCACTCCGGACCATTTCTATTATTCATGATATTATCAGCTGACAAAACACGCAAACTGGTGATATTTCATGCAGAACTCAAGCTGCTATGAATATATAAGCATGTTATTTAAAAATGTTGGAAACTGATCTGATTGGACCTTTTTAAACCATCACTGGGTCTGTTCTGATTGGCTGGAAGGCTGCTGATGTTGTTATCTGACTGCTGGGCGACACAGACACACAGCAGTGATCCAGCTGTCAGTACTGCCTCTCTGTCCTTCACCCCGAGGTTAATGACGTGTGTGTGTGTGTGTGTGTGTGTGTGTGTTGTGTGTGTGTGTGTGTGTGTGTGTGTGTGTGTGGAGTTTCAGATGAGGAGACGTGCATCAATTCATAAAACCACACGACGGTCTAAAACAGTAGTTGGTCGGTTAATAAATAATCAACGTTAACATCCAGGAGACAGATAACTGCATATTGTCTAAAGAATACGACGTGAGGTCTCGATATGAAGGGAAAGGGAAAGATAACAAAGTAAAACTTTATATATACGTGTTTTATTATGTACTTTTATGTACTTTACAACCACAGTGGAAACTGTTAGTTCTGGTTCAAAATGTGTTCTCTCTTAAAAACTCTTCACAACAAAATGTTTGTTTGCTTTCAGAAGTGGAACTAATAACGTAGTATATGAAAGTAAATAATATGAGTGTTATTAACACTTAAATCATGTTGAGTTTCCTCGATAGCGGCCTCGTAGATCGTTGATTGATGATCGACTGATGAGTCTGTCTGATATATATATGTATATATATGTGTATATATATGTATATATATGTATATATATATATATATGTATATGTATATATTTCTGCCCCTATTCTACAACAACTGAATTTCAATCCATAAAGTTTTTATCGTATCTAACGGTGATGTCATGGGGTCCTGAAGTACACCTGTGCATCACAGCGCCGTGGTGATAAGTTAGCAGAGAGGAGCACAATTTACCTATAAATTTACAAATTCACTAAATCTAAATCCATCCGTCCATTTTCCTCCGCTTATCCGGGGTCGGGTCACGGTGGCAGCAGGCCAAGCAGGCTAAGCAGGCTGACCCAGACTTCCCTCTCCCCGGCAACATGTTCCAGCTCATTCTCCAGCTGGGAGATGTAATCCCTCCAGCGTGTTCTGGGTCTTCCCCGGGGTCTCTTCCCAGTTGGACGTGCCTGGAAAACCTCCAGTGGGAGGCGTCCAGGAGGCATCCTAATTAGATGCCCGAACCACCTCAGCTGACTCCTTTCGACGCCAAGGAGTAGCGGCTCTACTCCAAGCTCCCTCCTGATGACCGAGCTCCTTACCCTATCTCTAAGGCTGAGCCCGGCCACCCTACGGAGGAAGCTCATTTTGGCCGCTTGTAGCCGCGACCTTGTCCTTTCGGTCACGACCCAGAGTTCGTGACCATAGGTGAGGGTAGGAACGTAAATCTAAATCTTTTATTTCAAATACTGAATCAGAACAGAAGCTAAATAGTGCACAGGGAGGGAAATGTTTTATTACTCTCTAAATAGATTCATATTTCTTATTATTTATCGATCACAAACTCCAACTCTTATCTGGTATCATGTTCTCGCATGTGAGGAATATTTTTTCTTTTTGCTTTAAATTAAATATTTTTAGGTTTTTGGACTATTGGTCAGACAACACTACATAGAACATGTCACTTGTAGTTCCTTGATGTGAGGCAATAAAGTGTTGTAGTGAAGAAAACCTCTGACAATACAATCAAAATGTATTATGATAATCACAATTAGTGTTATTACAGTGTTCTAGTGTCCATCTCTCTCTCTTCTTCTTCTTCTTCTCTCTCAGTGCTGACGGCGTTGCCGGCGCTGGCCGTGACCCCTCAGCCGGTTCAGGCCAAGATGGCGGTGACGGTGTCGGCGGCGGCGTCTCCGTCGGCCGCGCTGGTGAGCGGGCTGGAGGTGGAGCCTGTCGGGGGGGCGGGGCCGGCGGTCTGCGAGGCGCAGAGGAACACCTGGCTGGACCTGGAGGACATGGCCAACACGCTGATGAGCAACGTCCAGCAGCTGAAGGCTCTCATCGAACAGGCCAAAAACACTGACGGGGTCAAAAGTCAGGGAGGCAGGAAGGAGGTGAGGACACACACACACACACACACACACACACACACACACACACACACACA
>NW_022285943.1:0-3164 GCF_004355925.1 Anarrhichthys ocellatus | reverse complement strand
GTGTGTGTGTGTGTGTGTGTGTGTGTGTGTGTGTGTGTGTGTTTGTACGTACGTGAGTTAGGATAAATGGTAACATTGTTGCAGAGAAGGTAAGTTGTCCTCTGGCTTCTGTTTCCATTTAATTAAATGTACGTGTGTGTGTGTGTGTGTGTGTGTGTGTGCGCGTAGTCACAGTGACTTTCTCTTTCCAATTAGGCCTTTAATCCATCAGCTGCCTGTTGCTATGGTGTTTCGCTCTCCATTCAATCAAAGTCAAGCGAGTGAGCACGCTCAGAGAGGAGAATCACATAACAACCTCAACAATAGTCTTTGATACGATGGACAAAAGGGGCGAAGGGAGTGGTGATTAAAAAAACACTAATTCACAAATAAGAATGAAATTAGTAAATATTAACAGAAGATAAGAGGTAACTATCAACACTTTATTTAATTTGTGCACAAAAGCCTCCAAATATACTGCGACCACACATGAATTTGATATTTTTCACATGTGCAAACGGGTAATTATACTATGTGTGATTATTGTGATGGAGTGCTTCAAGTTCCCAAAAGCTGTTTATAAATTATGACCAAGAACTGAAAAATTAATCAAATAAAGTAGCTCTACTTAACTGAATTGGAATAAATCCATTCTACTATATTAATCATTCTGAAATTTCATTCAAAGCAAAACCAACTAATATTTCTTCATTAGAAATAAAAAATATAAAAATATTAACCATCTCCTTCAATATTTTATTTTTGTTGTTTGTGCTTTTTTCGGACTTAAATAAACACTTTCTCTCTCAGGACACTTTTTTCATTTTCACATTCATCTAAGCAGGCAGGTCAATTAGGAGAAAATTGTGATTTACTACGACTGCACTGCTAGCACAGCTGCTCTCACTGATCCCAGGAGGCAGCAGCATGACTGGGGAAAGCGGCGTGTGTGTGTTTTTTGTGTGTCTTTCTGACAGTGGACAGCAAGTGGTGGGACCAGTTTTTCTACCGTCAGTTTATCTCTGAATCAAATGGAAGCCTTCAGAAAAACAATCAAAGTCCAATACTCACTCAGTGATGAATATTAACTCAAAAAAAATCTCAAAATCACGCGCAAACATACGCACACATACACACAGACGAGGAGATGACATCCTAAACAGCTTTTTCTCTAAGGCCAGGTGATTAGTTATAGAAACATGACATTTATTACACACAATTTCCTGTCACTTTGTGCTGCATGTCTGCACATAATGAGATATCAAGTAATATTTAACATGAGATTTAATGCACTGAAAAGAAAAACAAAAAAGAGATTGTATCCCGAGTGAAATATCTCAGAATATCAGTATTTCCATAAAACGTTTGACTCGGCTGCCTCGAGTTTAAACTTGCAGCGAGATGTGTACCTGCGTTGACACAGATGATATCAGCCATGCAATAAAACATACATGACAAAGCTCTTACTGTAGCCCTGGAGATATGCAGCATGTGAACCTCCCCCCCCCCGCCCTGTAAACCTCGTGACAAGCTCAAGGAGAATGTTATAAAGAGAGACCGACGGACTCAGAAAGAGGGACAGACACATTCGGATTGTACTAGGTGTCCCAACCTTGTCTATCTAACAGTAAACAGTTTGGATGGAATACAGCTGCCTTTACTGAGGCCGACAGCTCCTCTGCTGCATGTGTGGAGCAGCGTGGCACAGCTCAGCCCTGCTCACAGCGTGGACAAAGTCACATTACTGCTTCGCTTAATAAATTATGGAAAGTTCCAGTCCGCATAGAGACAGCCAGCAGTGAGCACAAAATGAGTACAAGCAAGAGACAGATTCTCGCCAAATGGAAAAAGTAATGATGTGCCTGTAGCAACCAAAACAAATGAGGCATTGTTTGACCTTTCACCTGCGGTCCGCCATCAGCGCCGCGCAGTATCTGTGCTCTCAGTGATTACTGTGGTGTAGCTCGGCTCAGAGAGCACAGAAGGCGGCAGAGTGTCAGCGGAACAGAACCGCCTGTCTCCCTCTCCCTGTCTTACTTTCATAAGTGGATTTATCATTTCCAGGCCCTGACCTGTCCTCCCCGACAGGACAGCCCTGCCTTGACTCAGCCCTGCAAATTACTGCTAACCCTGACCATGAAAAGTGTGCGTCCAAATCACAGAGCTTGTGATATTCGAGTGAACCTGACTTTGACTCTGACCCCTTGCATACGGATATTTTAATCCCCGGTTTTGAACCCCTGGAATGTGACGTATGTGGTCTGACATTTCGTTTATCAGACATTAATTAATCTGAGGAGGATTGTTGCTCCATTGTGTTTCCCTTCAGACTCATTCACCTGCCTCCAGCACGCCAAATGAACACTGCTTTCGCTGTCCGGGCGTTTCACACATCCCGTTCACATCTATTTAAGTGGTACAGCGGTGTCATTATCAAGTCCTACTATTCCTGACTGCCAAAATGTGTGATAGCCCATTTCACACATCCCGCCACCTTTCTCTACCCTTCATTCTTTCCTTATTTCCTGTGGCCTCTCGCTGCCCTCCATTTCTTCATCCACTGCTGTCTATGTTTCCTTCCAAAAGTGTCTGATGTGCTGTCTGCTTCGTGTGACATTGTGTGTGGGTTTGCGTGCGCTTGAGTGTCATGGGTGGCTATAGGAAGCTTGGGTGATTAACTCTGATAGCCACCAGATGCCTGAATTAGAGGTACAGACACACACATACACACACACAAACACAAAGCACTTTAACGCAGAGGCAGAAGACGGACAGAATCAGACAGCAGAGAAGCACAAAGACACTGTGAGTGACAGAAACTGAGCGAAAGCAAAGGAGAGAGAAAAAAGGGAAGTGACTCATAGTAAAGACAGATCATGATTGTAGGTGAAAAGAGGTCCAACATGTGTGTACAGTATGTGTGTTAGTATGTATGTGTGTGCTACAGAGCGCTGACTTTGTTCCTAAAAAAAAAAAACATGCTGTGTTTTCCTCCTGAGCTTGATTTTTTTTGGAGAATAAACAACACATGAGTGAGGGCAGATGACTGTCACGTTTCTCTTGGACGGCTGTGATGTGACCTAAGATCAAAGCTTGGATTGGCCAGATGCCGCAGATGTTGTTTCCTCTCTGGTATTTGTGCATGCGAGTGTGTGTGTGTGTGTGTGTGTGTGTGTGTGTGTGTG
>NW_022285942.1:0-3164 GCF_004355925.1 Anarrhichthys ocellatus | reverse complement strand
CACACACACACACACACACACACACACAGACGGACTCTGCAAACAGAAAAAAGCCTTTTGCCATCTTACTCATGTACGGATGCGCAAACAAACGGACCATCAGCACCCATCTCCTTTAAGTATGAACCCAGAACACACAGACGCACAAACGCACATGATCTTTGTGAAATATGATGCGTATGAAGAGCTCTTCAATAGTCGAGGGAGGTGAGAGGAGAGGATTATTCATATTTCACCTCTTTGGGTTGAGATTCTTGTATTTATGGGACATTTTAACCACAAATAGAATAGTTTTATTTGCGTTATCATCTGTTCGCTGTGTATTAGTTACAACAGTAACAATGGCCCCTTATTTTTGCAATGCCAAACTATATTTAAATAATGTGTGATGTCTACTTTAAACAGTAAATCTGCAAATAATAATTATTTTCACTGTCAATTAATCCGATTAATGTTTTTGAAATGAATACTTTAGCCAATAAAATGTGAGAATGTTGTATTAAAAAGTCGTTAACAAGTTCCCGATGCCCACAGAGACATTTTAAGATTTAGACTTTTCTCTTGTTTGGGTGAATTTGGATGAGAACGTCTCCTTGTTGATAAAGGGAGCGACATCGTCGGCTAACTACATCTAAACTCTTGTGTGTATTTGTGATGAGCTGTAAAGATGGTGCGCTGACGCTGTATGTCAGCTGAGTCTAAAGTGTTAACTTTTGCATTCAAAGTAGGAGTCGCCAGTCAGAAGCTGCACCTTCTGAGCACCCGGATGTTCCACGGGCGTCTCCTCACTCTGATCTTTGGAATATTAAATGGGTGAATCTGTCTGTAACAGCAGAATGACTGAATGGAGCACATTCCTCCTCACAGACTGAAGCCGATTTCATTATAGATAAATCAGATTCATCTATTAAATCTCTCTCTCCCTTTCTATCTGTCGGTCCCTCTCCATTTCTCTCCCTTTCTTCCTCTCCATGCTTCCGTCCTCCCCCCCCCCCCCCCCACCCCACCAATTTAAAGCATTCCCTTTACTTTTTTAACTCAGTCTGTCTTTCTCTATTTCTGTCCCTCCCTGTATTGGTCTCGTTATCGGCGTAATATAATAAGCATGCACACAGATGAGTCGGGGGAATGAGAGAAGAGAAGAAGAGAGTGGAGGAATAAAAAAAAAAAAGCAGCGGATGGTGGAAAGAAACCAAAGGGGAGAAAGGGAAAACAGAAAAAAAGAAGTGTTGTGTTAAAAAGCTGAGTCCACCAGAGCAGTCACAACAAATTCATATCTCTCTCTCTCTATCTCTCTCCCTCTCTCTCTCTCTCTCTCTCGAATACAATAAAGAACTTGGCTCAGCTCTGTTCGCTCGTACGCTTGAATGTGTGTGTGTGGGTATAAGGTAGACGACACCTCTTACTCCCTACTCTCTGTCTCATCATTGCAGCTGTTCCACAGAGGTGTGTTTCAATATATCACCCTGTCACACACACACACACACACACGGTCCCTGCTTAATAAGCAGTATTCAGAGCTCCTGGGTTTATAGAAGCTGAAACTGCACTCCTGCACAAAACTAGTCTCTTTCTTTCTTTCCTTTGGTCCTTCTTCATTTATTTTTCTTTATTCCCTCCCTTCTGCCTCTCTGTCGTCTTTCTTTTGCTTTCTTCCTCCCTTGAATATTTCTCTTTATTTATTTTACCTGAACTGCAGTACTGTTCTTATTAATTCCTTCTCTTTCCTTATTCCCCAATTAATTTCTTTACTTGACCCTCAATCTGTCCCTCATCCTTTCGACAAAGCTATGATACTCAACTAGAAAAACAAAGAGCAGAAACATGCTTGAACATAATCTTGGTAAACTAGTAGGTCTGCAGGCTCCCAAAATGTTTTAATGCCACTGATTGTTAAAATCAGTTGATTTCTGCATAAAATACACAAGCAATTAATACCAATAACCCAGAGACATTATTCTAATATTTAAATAACAAAATTTGACATTTTAGGAAATACCGGTATTTACTTTGTTGCCCAGAAATAAATGAAAAGATTCTACCACTACCACTCTCAAATGTGGATCTCATTGGAACTTATTTAACATTCACACGGTTTCTGTACTGATTACACATTTTAATGAGCGACTTTTAGGAGGTGCTGGTAGGCGGATTTTGCCAACTTTGGGCCGAGCCTCGCTGGCTTTTTCTCCTGACGTTAATCGGCTGCTGGCTGTAGCTACAGCTTTAGCGTAAAGACATGAGAGAAACAGCAAAAAAATACTATTTATTTTAGGGAAATTATATAAAAATGAACAGTTACCATGAGATTTATCAAAATGATCCACATAAGAGAGTAAACACTGCCGGGACTCTTCACACTTGGTGATTATAGTCTTTCCTAAGCTTTGCTTTACTACTCTCTGCCCGGACTAACTATTACACTGAATGTGTTTTTGCCTGATGATTTTAAAGAAAACAGAAAAGAGAGGAAGGAGGAGGAAAATGGACACCTGGATGAGTCCTGAGGCTCTGCGGGGAGGAGGGGAGGAATCAAGGAGGGGAGGAAGAGGGGAGAAGGGAGGGCCGTTTCTTTCAGCTGCTGTGTGTGTGTGTGCTGTTAAGTGTGTGTGTGTACGGTCCATATGTGCATTAGTGCTGGAGGAGTTGAACAGGGGGTCATACCAGATGGACACACACAAACGACAGATTCCACCCACTAGCGTCATGTGACCACAATTCAGCAGCTCCCCTGATTGCACGCTATTCCACATACAGTATTCTCACGTTAAAAGCTGCAACATATGAGCAGGAGATGCTTTTAGCGGGCGGGAAATGAAGTGACGTTTTCTCCAATTCTGCAAAACTCATCTAAATGAACTAGTGCTCACGCCTCTTTGATTTAAATGCCTCAAAAATGTTCTGTGGCGACGATTTCTACAGTTATCGACTCGTTTACATTACACATGCCGTCGCTATCTACCTGTACATCAAAGCAGGTGTTCCTACTTTGATTGCAGATGGAATACACCTGCTGTAACAGCACTGCCAGGGACTGGGCCAGCAGTGCAACATGTCTGAAAGTTTCAGCTCGCAGAGAGCAGTGCAGCATTTTAGTTAAAGACGTAATATAAGTGGAGCCTGCAAAGCTCTCAGAGACAAATTGCATCTATTGACCCCGATCA
>NW_022285941.1:0-2321 GCF_004355925.1 Anarrhichthys ocellatus | reverse complement strand
CATGCAGTTATATAAATGTAAAAATATATTTAAGCACATTTCTGTTATTATAACTTAAATCCTTTTAATTTAGGGTTAATAAACCCACATTACTCTATCAAAGATCAAACTATTAAAGAAAATAACAAACACAAGTTATTACAATAACTTTGTTCAAAGCTTAAAATCCTTTCAAGGGTGTGTTTGCACAATCTCACGTGAAGTATTTCATGTGTTTTAAAGCCAGTTTAAAGTAGTCTTCAATGTACTCACAATACATTTACATTTCAAGTGTACAGTAACCAGCCAAAAAGCTGCTTCTGACTGTGTGTTTATCTCATAACTTCGACTTTCTATCTCATAATTTCGACTATGGGGATATTTTTATTATCAAGTCTAACTTAAAAAAAAAAAAAAAAGTTAACTAATTTTTTGAGTTTGAGACCCCTGCTCCAGAGGGTCACCAGGTAAATCTGAGGGGTCCTGACGTGATTAAAGGAGAGAAGAAGAAAAATAAACTAACTTCTGATCTAATTCATATATACACATATATATACATATATATATGTGTATATATTAAATAATGTGTTTTATTCTATAAACTGATTTTTTCTATTTATTTATCATTTAAAATCTTATTCTGAAAAGTTCAATAAGTGCAGTGAAGTAAAATGTTTCTCTCTGAACAGTAGCAGCAGAAGTATAAAGTAGCATCAAATGGACCTACTCAAGTACAATTGTGACGTCCTAGTACTTTATTCTAGTGTTAAATGTTAAACTGTTGACCTGAACCATCACACATCTACACTGTAAACCCAAAATTATTTGAAATTAAACTTTTGAGTAGTCATTACTTATACTTTCATGTTTTGTAAAACAACTGTGTCATTACTACTTTGTTTTTTGCCTTTCATTAGATAGTCAGGACAGAGTTGGGATTAGAACCCAGAGAGCTGCTGAAAGGACTGTTTTGTTTTTTTAAATGGAGGATTTTATTGTTACTTGCACTGTTGGATGGAGTCAGTTTACTGTCTGTTTAGGTCTTATATGCAGAGACACCTCAACTGTGGGGTCTGCTAGCCCCTCCAAACCAAGCCTCGCATGGTTTTAATCCCCCTTTGTCACCAAAGACTCTCAGGAAATGTTTAACTACTAAGATACTTATTTTGAATTATGTTATAAGTTTGTTGAATGATGAGTAGGTTGTTTCGATATGTTTAACCCAGTTCCTCTGTCCTTATCCAGTCAAGTTGTGTCTGCATGTGAATAGCCATTCACAACGCACAGTTACTGTGTAATGCTGCATTTCTTCTGGAAATGCAGTTGGAATTTCTTTCAGTTTTAACAGTTACAATGCAATGTTTTGAAAAAATAAATCACATCGGAATATTAAAATGTATTGTTTAATTTCTTTGCTTCTGTACAATTTTCTTGAAACAATACATTAAATCTCAAAATCAAACAGTATAATTAATTTAATTAAAAGTAAAGACATTACTTAAATAAACTAATGGTCTTAAGTAGCAATAAATAATGTTATATTAGTGATTTGTTTATATATGCTTATGTATGTTGAACTTATAATAGTTATTTCATTAAACTTAGACTAAAGAAAAAATAATTAAAGTGAACTAATGGTTTTTAGTAAAGATTAGTAATGTGGACTTAAATTTGTCTGCTGCATTCATTAAGGTTCTATGTCAACACAACTTGATCTGTTTAGTTCCTCCATTTGTAAAAACTTAAATGGTTTGAGGCAACGGGTTTCCACGTGATTTTCTAGTAAAGTCAACTAGTTCGGGCTAACAGTGTATATATATAAGTTTATTAACAGCCAATCAGAGTCCAGCACACAACCAGTCCGGCCAATCAGGAGCCTCACAGAGGGAGCTGATGACACGCTAACGGGTCAACATTAAAGCATCTTTCAAAAAAGAGGATTGAGATCCCAGGAAAGCTGCCTTAAATGAAGGAATACAGTTCGATATGAAAGTAGGATAAGGGGACACAAAGCATATAATAAGTAATCATTTTAAAGCAAGTATGTATAACATAATGATAATGAAGTGATTTAACAAATGTATAACTGAGTAACTCTGAGTGACTCTAGAAACACGGATACAAAGACCTCAGTCTCCTAACGAGGCAAACTCACCATGAAGGAGAGGAAAGGGAGCAGGAGGCCACCTGATGATGAACCAGATCCTGATGAGGACTCAGATCCTGATGAGGAACCAGATCCTCCTGATGAGGAAACAGATCCTCCTGATGAGGAAACAGATCCTGATGAGGACTCAGATCCTGATGAGGAACCAGATCCTGATGAGGACTCAGATCCTGAT
>NW_022285940.1:0-3165 GCF_004355925.1 Anarrhichthys ocellatus | reverse complement strand
ATAGGTGTAGCATGACCAAAATCACTTCACACATCAATGGGCTCCTCTTTGTTGTACTACAACTGCTATTTTGAAAAAATATGACTTTGATTAATTTTAGTGCATTTTTATTGGAAATAATATTCAATAACTTTACTGTTATATTGTAGTGTGACCAAAATCACTTTTGACAGGTGCTGTCAAATTCTCTTTCTGGTAACGATTCCAAGTGACATTAAAGTATCAGTGATTTGGTCAAACCAGTAACCATTAGAGAACTACAAACATACAGTTAATTTAAAGCTCAATTAAAGAAATGGTTAGTTAGTACCCAACTCTGTCAGCACTAGAATGTAACTGCTTCTCTGTCCGTGTTGAACTTTCCCTCGTCTGTCTTTCTTGAAATTGCCGGTCGACCCTCATCTACCTGCATGCTTGTCTTTTATTGTTGTTTAGCTGTGTCTGACTGATTTATGTATTTCACATACTCTGCATGCTTTTATGTTTTGTGCCTCTGACGTGGATGTTTTTTAGTGTCTAAAAATTGCAGTATAATATTCTCTTTAGTGCACGTTTCTATTTAACATACAGGTGCATCTCAATGAATTAGAATATCATCGAAAAGTTAATTTATTTCAGTAATTCAATTCAAAAAGTGAAACCCATATATTATATAGATTCATTACACACAGGGTGATATATTTCATGCGTTTATTTCTTTTCATTTTGATGATTATGGCGTCCAGCTAATGAAAACCCCAAATTCAGTATCTCACAAAATTAGAATATTACATAAGACCAATTAAAAAAAGGATTTTTAATACAGAAATGTTGGTCTACTGAAAAGTATGTCCATGTACAGTATACAGCATTCACTCAACACTTGGTCGGGGCTCCTTTTACATGAATTACTCTCTCTGGGGTTTAGGTCTTTCAAGAATTTGGGGGAGATTCACAAGGAGTAGACTGCGGCTGGAGTCAGTGCTTCAAGAGCCACCACACACAGACGTATCCGGGACTCGGGCTACAACTGTCGCATTCCTTGTGTCAAGCCACTCCTGAACCAGACAACGTCAGAAGCGTTTTACCTGGGCTAAGTTACCTGGACTAAGGAGAAAAAGGACTGTTGCTCAGTGGTCCAAAGTCCTCTTTTCAGATGAAAGTAAATTTTGCATTTCATTTGGAAATGAAGGTCCAGAGTCTGGAGGCAGAGTGGAGAGGCACACAATCCAAGTTGCTTGAGGTCCAGTGTGACGTTTCCACAGTCAGTGATGATTTGGGGAGCCATGTCATCTGCAGGTGTTGGTCCACTGTGTTTTATCAAGTCCAAAGTCAGCGCAGCCTTCTACCAGGAAATTTTAGAGCACTTCATGCTTCCCTCTACTGACAAGCTTTATGGAGATGCTGATTTCCTTTTCCAGCAGGTCTTGGCACCTGCCCACACTGCCAAAAGTAGCAATACCTGGTTTAATGACCACAGTATCACTGTGCTTGATTGGCCAGCAAACTCGCCTGTCCTAAACCCCAGAGAGAGTCTATGGGGTATTGTCAAGAGGAAGATGAGAGACATCAGACCCAACAATGCAGACAAGCTGAAGGCCCCTATCAAAGCAACCTGGGCTTCCATAACACCTCAGCAGGGCCACAGGCTCATCGCCACCGTGCCAAGCCGCATTGATGCAGTAATTCATGTAAAAATGTAAAAGGAGCCCCGACCAAGTGTTGAGTGCATACTGTATATGGACATACTTTTCAGTAGACCAACATTTCTGTATTAAAAATCCTTTTTTTAATTGGTCTTATGTAATATTCTAATTTTGTGAGATACTGAATTTGGGGTTTTCATTAGCTGTACGCCATAATCATCAAAATGAAAAGAAATAAACGCATGAAATATATCACCTTGTGTGTAATGAATCTATATAATATATGGGTTTCACTTTTTTAATTGAATTACTGAAATAAATTAACTTTTCGATGATATTCTAATTCATTGAGATGCACCTGTAGTTATCTCTTACTTTATTTGCTTGTGTGTGTTGAATTTGAGAGCCTCTGTGTTGCATGTCTTGTTAGTACTTGACAATGTTTAAGAGTCTCCTGAATGATGATACTACGTATATTAATATTCTCACTTTATTCATTATTTGTGCACGCATTGTAAAGCGTCAATATTGTATAACCTTTTAAATGTAATCTTACATTCTGTTTTTAGGTTTATTTTGTAACATCTACCTCTTGGGACTACAGATGAAAAATAGCCTCTTGGCTAACTCTGGCGCATTTACAGAAATGTTTTTATTAGTGTGCACTGTCCCTTATCAAATAAACTAATAAAATAAAATAAATAAATAAATAAACTAGTGCAATTGTGAACCTATGTTTTGTATTGTGTATTTGTCTTGAATAAAAATATAGTACCACATACATCAAGATAAGAGCCATCATAAGTAGTTCACTCATTTCATCTTCAACAAAGGATATACACATATATTGTCATGCTGTAACAACATTGTGAAAAAGGAAAAATAAATGTGGCAAACGCATTAGGTATCGAAAGATGTCTTTCCCCATCGTGGTTTGCATTGGAGACTGACAAACTGAAAGATCACTGCAGGTAGAACTTAATTGAAAGGTGCTCCTGATTGGTTAGTGACCTAGTCACCCTAGGCATCTATCATTTGATTGGTTGAGGGGCAGATGCCATGAGGCAGCCATGAGCTGATTTATAAATAACCATCTACAAGTCTGGTGAAACTAAAATAACAGTTGTAGTACTACAGGAAGGAGCTCATTGATATATGAAGTGATTTTGGGCATGCTACACCTATCAACAGTAAAGCTATTGATTATTATTTTTAATAAATATTCACTAAAATGAATCTAAATCATATTTTTTCAAAATAGCAGTTGTAGTACAAGGAGGAGCCCATTGATGTATGAAGTGATTTTGGTCATGCTACACCTATCAACAGTAAAGCTATTGATTATTATTTTTAATAAATATTCACTAGAATTAATCTAAATCATATTTTTTCAAAATAGCAGTTGTAGTACAACAAGGAAGAGCCCATTGATGTATGAAGTGATTTTGGTCATGCTACACTTATCAACAGTAAAGCTATTGATTATTATTTTTAATAAATATTCACTAAAATTAATCAAAATCATATTTTTTCAAAATAA
>NW_022285939.1:0-3165 GCF_004355925.1 Anarrhichthys ocellatus | reverse complement strand
GTGTGTGTGTGTGTGTGTGTGTGTGTGTGTGTGTGTGTGTGTTTGTACGTACGTGAGTTAGGATAAATGGTAACATTGTTGCAGAGAAGGTAAGTTGTCCTCTGGCTTCTGTTTCCATTTAATTAAATGTACGTGTGTGTGTGTGTGTGTGTGTGTGTGTGCGCGTAGTCACAGTGACTTTCTCTTTCCAATTAGGCCTTTAATCCATCAGCTGCCTGTTGCTATGGTGTTTCGCTCTCCATTCAATCAAAGTCAAGCGAGTGAGCACGCTCAGAGAGGAGAATCACATAACAACCTCAACAATAGTCTTTGATACGATGGACAAAAGGGGCGAAGGGAGTGGTGATTAAAAAAACACTAATTCACAAATAAGAATGAAATTAGTAAATATTAACAGAAGATAAGAGGTAACTATCAACACTTTATTTAATTTGTGCACAAAAGCCTCCAAATATACTGCGACCACACATGAATTTGATATTTTTCACATGTGCAAACGGGTAATTATACTATGTGTGATTATTGTGATGGAGTGCTTCAAGTTCCCAAAAGCTGTTTATAAATTATGACCAAGAACTGAAAAATTAATCAAATAAAGTAGCTCTACTTAACTGAATTGGAATAAATCCATTCTACTATATTAATCATTCTGAAATTTCATTCAAAGCAAAACCAACTAATATTTCTTCATTAGAAATAAAAAATATAAAAATATTAACCATCTCCTTCAATATTTTATTTTTGTTGTTTGTGCTTTTTTCGGACTTAAATAAACACTTTCTCTCTCAGGACACTTTTTTCATTTTCACATTCATCTAAGCAGGCAGGTCAATTAGGAGAAAATTGTGATTTACTACGACTGCACTGCTAGCACAGCTGCTCTCACTGATCCCAGGAGGCAGCAGCATGACTGGGGAAAGCGGCGTGTGTGTGTTTTTTGTGTGTCTTTCTGACAGTGGACAGCAAGTGGTGGGACCAGTTTTTCTACCGTCAGTTTATCTCTGAATCAAATGGAAGCCTTCAGAAAAACAATCAAAGTCCAATACTCACTCAGTGATGAATATTAACTCAAAAAAAATCTCAAAATCACGCGCAAACATACGCACACATACACACAGACGAGGAGATGACATCCTAAACAGCTTTTTCTCTAAGGCCAGGTGATTAGTTATAGAAACATGACATTTATTACACACAATTTCCTGTCACTTTGTGCTGCATGTCTGCACATAATGAGATATCAAGTAATATTTAACATGAGATTTAATGCACTGAAAAGAAAAACAAAAAAGAGATTGTATCCCGAGTGAAATATCTCAGAATATCAGTATTTCCATAAAACGTTTGACTCGGCTGCCTCGAGTTTAAACTTGCAGCGAGATGTGTACCTGCGTTGACACAGATGATATCAGCCATGCAATAAAACATACATGACAAAGCTCTTACTGTAGCCCTGGAGATATGCAGCATGTGAACCTCCCCCCCCCCCGCCCTGTAAACCTCGTGACAAGCTCAAGGAGAATGTTATAAAGAGAGACCGACGGAGTCAGAAAGAGGGACAGACACATTCGGATTGTACTAGGTGTCCCAACCTTGTCTATCTAACAGTAAACAGTTTGGATGGAATACAGCTGCCTTTACTGAGGCCGACAGCTCCTCTGCTGCATGTGTGGAGCAGCGTGGCACAGCTCAGCCCTGCTCACAGCGTGGACAAAGTCACATTACTGCTTCGCTTAATAAATTATGGAAAGTTCCAGTCCGCATAGAGACAGCCAGCAGTGAGCACAAAATGAGTACAAGCAAGAGACAGATTCTCGCCAAATGGAAAAAGTAATGATGTGCCTGTAGCAACCAAAACAAATGAGGCATTGTTTGACCTTTCACCTGCGGTCCGCCATCAGCGCCGCGCAGTATCTGTGCTCTCAGTGATTACTGTGGTGTAGCTCGGCTCAGAGAGCACAGAAGGCGGCAGAGTGTCAGCGGAACAGAACCGCCTGTCTCCCTCTCCCTGTCTTACTTTCATAAGTGGATTTATCATTTCCAGGCCCTGACCTGTCCTCCCCGACAGGACAGCCCTGCCTTGACTCAGCCCTGCAAATTACTGCTAACCCTGACCATGAAAAGTGTGCGTCCAAATCACAGAGCTTGTGATATTCGAGTGAACCTGACTTTGACTCTGACCCCTTGCATACGGATATTTTAATCCCCGGTTTTGAACCCCTGGAATGTGACGTATGTGGTCTGACATTTCGTTTATCAGACATTAATTAATCTGAGGAGGATTGTTGCTCCATTGTGTTTCCCTTCAGACTCATTCACCTGCCTCCAGCACGCCAAATGAACACTGCTTTCGCTGTCCGGGCGTTTCACACATCCCGTTCACATCTATTTAAGTGGTACAGCGGTGTCATTATCAAGTCCTACTATTCCTGACTGCCAAAATGTGTGATAGCCCATTTCACACATCCCGCCACCTTTCTCTACCCTTCATTCTTTCCTTATTTCCTGTGGCCTCTCGCTGCCCTCCATTTCTTCATCCACTGCTGTCTATGTTTCCTTCCAAAAGTGTCTGATGTGCTGTCTGCTTCGTGTGCCATTGTGTGTGGGTTTGCGTGCGCTTGAGTGTCATGGGTGGCTATAGGAAGCTTGGGTGATTAACTCTGATAGCCACCAGATGCCTGAATTAGAGGTACAGACACACACATACACACACACAAACACAAAGCACTTTAACGCAGAGGCCGAAGACGGACAGAATCAGACAGCAGAGAAGCACAAAGACACTGTGAGTGACAGAAACTGAGCGAAAGCAAAGGAGAGAGAAAAAAGGGAAGTGACTCATAGTAAAGACAGATCATGATTGTAGGTGAAAAGAGGTCCAACATGTGTGTACAGTATGTGTGTTAGTATGTATGTGTGTGCTACAGAGCGCTGACTTTGTTCCTAAAAAAAAAAAACATGCTGTGTTTTCCTCCTGAGCTTGATTTTTTTTGGAGAATAAACAACACATGAGTGAGGGCAGATGACTGTCACGTTTCTCTTGGACGGCTGTGATGTGACCTAAGATCAAAGCTTGGATTGGCCAGATGCCGCAGATGTTGTTTCCTCTCTGGTATTTGTGCATGCGAGTGTGTGTGTGTGTGTGTGTGTGTGTGTGTGTGTGTG
>NW_022285938.1:0-3168 GCF_004355925.1 Anarrhichthys ocellatus | reverse complement strand
GTATATATATATATATATATATAATTTGCAATCTGTAAAGCTGCTTCATCAACTTTAGTGTTAGGAACAACCAGAAGGCCCGAGCCGAGCCAGGTGACCTACGAGATGAAAGAGGGGATGGTATATTAATAATTTAAGTTAACAAAATGAACCAAATGCAAATGGTAAGAAGCAATCTAACTAAAAATACAACTACGATTGTTGAGACAATGCCATCTAGGTCTAGTGAGTCTGAAACTTCCAAAGACACAACAGCTTAAATAGTTAAAAAATATGTTGGCTTGAAATATCGCAAAGATTTTAACTTTTTTTAAATGAAAAGGCAGTTTTGTTATGTTAATGACGTGGCTCTAGAAATTAAGATCAGAACGCCCCAATTTCTGACCTTTGTGGTACATTCCAGTAAGCGAGAGGCTAAATAACAAAAGATGTATTCTCAATAAAAAGGTTGTACATCGAGACTATTGCTGTAGCTGCAGCACAGTGACAAAGAAACTTTAACTTTGTTAGTCACTATGCACTCTTTCAACATCATTTTAGAATAAATGCTAATGTTTTACACTGCACTTGAACTGCTACATCAACAAAGACTGCATGTGACTAGACTGCCAGGCCTGATCCAGCTGGGATTGACAGCAGAGCACACATGAAAGAAAGGGATGGAGGGATGGAGTGGTGAGAGCAGGGTGAAAAGCAAGAGATGAACAGAAACACACTGGGATCCTGCTGTTCACAGCAGCAGGTGCAAAGGAAAGGAGGGGGGGGGGGGGGGGGGGACAGGTGAGCGGGGAGTGGGGGGCGCTAACATATGGGTAGCATTCACTGAATCAAACTCAGTCAACTAAGCCAATGAGATGGCGTCGCTGCATGGGTTCAATGCTCATTACCACGAGGCTTTTCATTATGATCCATTGAACTTATAGGCGCTCTGATGACGCTCTGGACTGTGAGAGGTAGTAAAGCCAACACCAACAACAGCAGGAAGGCATGCACTCAACTCTCTGCTGCCCGCTGTGTGAAGGTAAAAAAAAAAAAAAAGCAGTGACAGCAGCGAGTGGCTGTCGATTACAAAGACGCATCAAGAAATACCTTTTGACCGGGTTGAAGATTGCGAGTGCCAGCATTTTCAAATAGCATGCTGTAATTCTTTTATTCTATTGGAAATATGTGATCCATGTGGCCACAGCAGTCCACGTTCTGCCTGCTCGCTCCTTTCTGAAGGCTTAGGGTCACACCCAGTTCTGCAGGCACCAAACTCAGTTTAGTTTCAGTGAAAATTTGGTCTTGAAACCTTGAAATCATGTAAAAAGAAAAGAAAAAAAAGCCATACATTCCAACTTTTAACAGTGGTGTTCTTGTGTTTTCATGACAAATACAAGTGGGTGTATTTTCACGTGAAAAGGCTGCAGCAAGTGCAACCTTTTTCATTGGTTACTGTGTTGTATTATGGCGTAGAATGGGATAACTAACTGACTGAACCAGTGCTAACATCTGCGCCTGCACTCCCCTGAGCTAGCTTGTACCCTAACAAAGATTTCTCAAAAAACCCCAGAGTAGGGGAGATGGAGCGGGGAATATATCAAATTACAGTACATCAGTCTTGAGCAGAGGCATCTTTCTTGAAGACTGGGCGTTGACAGACAGCAAGAGAACAGGCAAGGGAGGATAGCTGAGGATCTCTGCCTTTGATGAGACATAACAATATCCAAATCCCCGACCGCCTCTTATTTAAGTTACTGAGGACTCTAAAAAAGGGAAGTTCTTCCAAAGTCGCTCAGAAGCTTGTGCGCTTTATAGGTGAAGGGAGGGAATGGAGGGAGCAAGATGTAGAAGGGTGGGGGAAAGAAGATAATGTTTATGCATTAGATTTTCAAAGCACTTTTTTCTGCAAGGAAATTCAGATTCAAAGGTGTACTTCTTGCAGGAAGATCTAAAGGATTCTTTCTCCCTCTCCCTGTTATTGCTTGAGTGACAAAGTCTCTCTGTAGCTTAGCCAAGACTTTGTATGCACATGGTAACTGAGCGTAAGTAGGCCCTACATAGCTACAGTATATCCACCGAGGGGATTGAGTGATGTATAAGTGTATATTTTATATATAATATTTTCTACGCTCAAACTACATATTTGACATCAAAGAGAACAGTAACGCTAAAGTAACACCTCGGCTAGGCAATCCAATGCTACTGTTAACTCGAGTCAAGCACTCTGTCGCCCACAAGCAATGCCACTGTGCTCACAATGGAGCGCTTATCACTCCAAATTCAAACTCATCGCAGCAATATTAGCTGAGACTTTTTTTAAAGTGGAAGTTTGAACTTGCAAACTTGAGAGGCAGAGCTGAAGGAGCGGAGATGAGAGCGCGAGGGTGTGTGCGTGTGTGTGTGCACGCTTGCGTCGGATAGTTGCTGAGCGCAGCACTCGTACATACGTGTGATTAAAAATTCAAATGAGCGCCTTTAGAATCGATGGAAGGCTTTGAGGCTCCGTAATGAGTCTGATATATGAAGTTTAAACATTCGGAGCCGCTAGAAGTGCCACCGTGGAAAAAGAGACAGAAGAGAAAGGGGAGGGAGGCAAAGAAGAAGGGGAAGATTTGTGGCTTTGATGCAGGGATATCACCGTGGGGCATGGCTGGTTTGGCTGGTGCTGGCTGGTACTGGGATCCGGAGCGCTTTCACAACGTTTGCAACGTTCCCCAAGACACCATTTCGAGCAATCCCTCGCCAACAGTCCAGGACAAACTGGGAGGAAGGAGGGGAGAGAAGCGGAAGGGAAGCAGAAGCGGAGAAATCACGTAAAGAAAGAAAAATTGGATGGAACCGGAGAAAGTGGTACAGTGGATAAGGAAAGGGGGGGGGGGAGTTGAAAGAAGAGTGATCACGGAGGTAGAGGGGGGAACAATGAGAGTGACAAAGAAGTGCTTGCTATCAGTTCTACCTATACACCCTTCAATCAGCTACATGTGCAAACACAGACACAATAGCACAAGTATAGCAAAAGGGGGTTGAGGATCTGGGACAGACGGAGGACGGTATTAGTTCACATGCTACTGTGTGTGTGACCGCAATCGGATGCGGACACACACACACACACACACACACACACACACACACACACAATACACACACACACACACACACACACACACACACACACACACACACACA
>NW_022285937.1:0-3168 GCF_004355925.1 Anarrhichthys ocellatus | reverse complement strand
GTATATATATATATATATATATAATTTGCAATCTGTAAAGCTGCTTCATCAACTTTAGTGTTAGGAACAACCAGAAGGCCCGAGCCGAGCCAGGTGACCTACGAGATGAAAGAGGGGATGGTATATTAATAATTTAAGTTAACAAAATGAACCAAATGCAAATGGTAAGAAGCAATCTAACTAAAAATACAACTACGATTGTTGAGACAATGCCATCTAGGTCTAGTGAGTCTGAAACTTCCAAAGACACAACAGCTTAAATAGTTAAAAAATATGTTGGCTTGAAATATCGCAAAGATTTTAACTTTTTTTAAATGAAAAGGCAGTTTTGTTATGTTAATGACGTGGCTCTAGAAATTAAGATCAGAACGCCCCAATTTCTGACCTTTGTGGTACATTCCAGTAAGCGAGAGGCTAAATAACAAAAGATGTATTCTCAATAAAAAGGTTGTACATCGAGACTATTGCTGTAGCTGCAGCACAGTGACAAAGAAACTTTAACTTTGTTAGTCACTATGCACTCTTTCAACATCATTTTAGAATAAATGCTAATGTTTTACACTGCACTTGAACTGCTACATCAACAAAGACTGCATGTGACTAGACTGCCAGGCCTGATCCAGCTGGGATTGACAGCAGAGCACACATGAAAGAAAGGGATGGAGGGATGGAGTGGTGAGAGCAGGGTGAAAAGCAAGAGATGAACAGAAACACACTGGGATCCTGCTGTTCACAGCAGCAGGTGCAAAGGAAAGGAGGGGGGGGGGGGGGGGGGGACAGGTGAGCGGGGAGTGGGGGGCGCTAACATATGGGTAGCATTCACTGAATCAAACTCAGTCAACTAAGCCAATGAGATGGCGTCGCTGCATGGGTTCAATGCTCATTACCACGAGGCTTTTCATTATGATCCATTGAACTTATAGGCGCTCTGATGACGCTCTGGACTGTGAGAGGTAGTAAAGCCAACACCAACAACAGCAGGAAGGCATGCACTCAACTCTCTGCTGCCCGCTGTGTGAAGGTAAAAAAAAAAAAAAAGCAGTGACAGCAGCGAGTGGCTGTCGATTACAAAGACGCATCAAGAAATACCTTTTGACCGGGTTGAAGATTGCGAGTGCCAGCATTTTCAAATAGCATGCTGTAATTCTTTTATTCTATTGGAAATATGTGATCCATGTGGCCACAGCAGTCCACGTTCTGCCTGCTCGCTCCTTTCTGAAGGCTTAGGGTCACACCCAGTTCTGCAGGCACCAAACTCAGTTTAGTTTCAGTGAAAATTTGGTCTTGAAACCTTGAAATCATGTAAAAAGAAAAGAAAAAAAAGCCATACATTCCAACTTTTAACAGTGGTGTTCTTGTGTTTTCATGACAAATACAAGTGGGTGTATTTTCACGTGAAAAGGCTGCAGCAAGTGCAACCTTTTTCATTGGTTACTGTGTTGTATTATGGCGTAGAATGGGATAACTAACTGACTGAACCAGTGCTAACATCTGCGCCTGCACTCCCCTGAGCTAGCTTGTACCCTAACAAAGATTTCTCAAAAAACCCCAGAGTAGGGGAGATGGAGCGGGGAATATATCAAATTACAGTACATCAGTCTTGAGCAGAGGCATCTTTCTTGAAGACTGGGCGTTGACAGACAGCAAGAGAACAGGCAAGGGAGGATAGCTGAGGATCTCTGCCTTTGATGAGACATAACAATATCCAAATCCCCGACCGCCTCTTATTTAAGTTACTGAGGACTCTAAAAAAGGGAAGTTCTTCCAAAGTCGCTCAGAAGCTTGTGCGCTTTATAGGTGAAGGGAGGGAATGGAGGGAGCAAGATGTAGAAGGGTGGGGGAAAGAAGATAATGTTTATGCATTAGATTTTCAAAGCACTTTTTTCTGCAAGGAAATTCAGATTCAAAGGTGTACTTCTTGCAGGAAGATCTAAAGGATTCTTTCTCCCTCTCCCTGTTATTGCTTGAGTGACAAAGTCTCTCTGTAGCTTAGCCAAGACTTTGTATGCACATGGTAACTGAGCGTAAGTAGGCCCTACATAGCTACAGTATATCCACCGAGGGGATTGAGTGATGTATAAGTGTATATTTTATATATAATATTTTCTACGCTCAAACTACATATTTGACATCAAAGAGAACAGTAACGCTAAAGTAACACCTCGGCTAGGCAATCCAATGCTACTGTTAACTCGAGTCAAGCACTCTGTCGCCCACAAGCAATGCCACTGTGCTCACAATGGAGCGCTTATCACTCCAAATTCAAACTCATCGCAGCAATATTAGCTGAGACTTTTTTTAAAGTGGAAGTTTGAACTTGCAAACTTGAGAGGCAGAGCTGAAGGAGCGGAGATGAGAGCGCGAGGGTGTGTGCGTGTGTGTGTGCACGCTTGCGTCGGATAGTTGCTGAGCGCAGCACTCGTACATACGTGTGATTAAAAATTCAAATGAGCGCCTTTAGAATCGATGGAAGGCTTTGAGGCTCCGTAATGAGTCTGATATATGAAGTTTAAACATTCGGAGCCGCTAGAAGTGCCACCGTGGAAAAAGAGACAGAAGAGAAAGGGGAGGGAGGCAAAGAAGAAGGGGAAGATTTGTGGCTTTGATGCAGGGATATCACCGTGGGGCATGGCTGGTTTGGCTGGTGCTGGCTGGTACTGGGATCCGGAGCGCTTTCACAACGTTTGCAACGTTCCCCAAGACACCATTTCGAGCAATCCCTCGCCAACAGTCCAGGACAAACTGGGAGGAAGGAGGGGAGAGAAGCGGAAGGGAAGCAGAAGCGGAGAAATCACGTAAAGAAAGAAAAATTGGATGGAACCGGAGAAAGTGGTACAGTGGATAAGGAAAGGGGGGGGGGGAGTTGAAAGAAGAGTGATCACGGAGGTAGAGGGGGGAACAATGAGAGTGACAAAGAAGTGCTTGCTATCAGTTCTACCTATACACCCTTCAATCAGCTACATGTGCAAACACAGACACAATAGCACAAGTATAGCAAAAGGGGGTTGAGGATCTGGGACAGACGGAGGACGGTATTAGTTCACATGCTACTGTGTGTGTGACCGCAATCGGATGCGGACACACACACACACACACACACACACACACACACACACACAATACACACACACACACACACACACACACACACACACACACACACACACA
>NW_022285936.1:493-3169 GCF_004355925.1 Anarrhichthys ocellatus | reverse complement strand
GACAATAAAGTAATGTGATGTGAATGTGGTTCCTAAAACTGTCTTTTGTTGAACTTCTTCTGTTTCATCTCATCCCAAAATGAAGAGAACTTTTATATTGTCCAATTAAATCCTGCTATCTCCCCCATAAACACACAGAAATACTGCAAAAAGCAGTAAAATGGTAAACAAATGCGTAATGTGAGTCACAAGGTGTAATTATTCTTTACACTTTGATGCAGATAAAAAATATAAAGAGGTTTTCTGAAGGGACTATGGTGCTGGGAACACTACCACTTTTGTCCACAGGGACCGCCAGAAACTAAAAGGTCCTTGTAGTAACTTTAATACCCTGAAAAGAAATAAAATGAAATAGACAAAAGCTGCAGTTTGTCACGAGAAGAAAAAGATTTCAAATATTTCCTCATATTTAAGAAGCCATAAGAGACCTTTTTAATTGTTCGTTCTTTAATGAATATAACTCGTCAGCTTAGTCAACATAATTAAGTAATAGTTTTTAAAGGCAAAACGCTAACAAATGCAGATTAAAGCAGAATATTTCATGTTTTCAGAGACTTAATCTGAAAGTCATATTTTTCTTTTCATCTGCAGCTTGAAGACTGATGTGTTCCCACGAACATTTAAATCTCCATTTAATTTAAAGATGCATCTTGTGTAGTTTCATGTCTGCATGTGTATATTTGTAATACACAGAAGAAATTACTTTTTTCTGTTGAAGCTGGTCGTCCTGTAGGTGGCGCTGTTTTCTCGTCATCTCTCTTCACTCCAAACGGAACTAAACCTCACTAGTTTCCTGACAAATGAAGCTTTTATTTCTGATCAACTAGACAAATATGGAACTTGTTTTAATGTAGATTTTTAAGTTGAGGAAAGGTTCTTTAATTAAAAATTACACGCATCACTTTCATCCACCACATTTACACTTTTTGTTAATCCTCAACTGGATTTGTCAAGATTGAAGTCAGTAAAATGCCTTAAATATCTGATCATTAAAATGTCTTGAACATAATACTTTAAGTTTTAATTTGGAGCTTTGTGATGCAGTTCTACATATGACGGTGGTCAAAATAGTCTGCCTGTCCATCCATCCATTTTCTTCTGCTTATCCGGGGTCGGGTCGTGGTGGCAGCAGGCCAAGCAGGCTGACCCAGACTTCCTTTCCCGCAACATGTTCCAGCTCATTCTGGGGGATCCCGAGGCGTTCCCAGGCCAGCTGGGAGATATAATCCCTCCAGCGTGTTCTGGGTCTTCCCCGGGGTCTCGTCCCAGTTGGACGTGCCTGGAAAACCTCCAGTGGGAGGCGTCCAGGAGGCATCTTGATTCGATGCTGAACCATGTCAGCTGACTCCTTTCGACGTGGAGTAGCGACTCTACTCCAAGCTCCCTCCTGATGACCGAGCTCCTTACCCTATCTCTAAGGCTGAGCCCGGCCACCCTACGGAGGAAACTCATTTCAGCCGCTTGTAGCCACGACCTCGTTCTGTCGGTCACGACCCAGAGTTCGTGACCATAGGTGAGGGTAGGAACGTAGAACAAGTGGTAAATTGAGAGCTTTGCCTTCCGGCTCAGCTCCCTCTTCACCAAGACGGTCCGGTGCAGCGCCTGCTTTACTGCTGCTGCAGCCGCACCGATCCGCCTGTCGATCTCCCGCTCCATCTTACCCTCACTCGTGAACAAGACCCCGAGATACTTGAACTCCTTCGCTTGCGGTAGGCACTCCGTCCCCACCTGGAGGGAGCAATCCACAGAACACCATGGCCTCAGATTTGGAGGTGCTAACTCTCATCCCCGCCGCTTCACACTCGGCTGCAAACCGCCCCAGTGAATGCTGGAGGTCACGATCCGAGGAGGCCAACAGGATCACATCTGCAAACTGCAGAGAAGCAATCCCGAGACCCCCGAACCTGACGTTCTCCACCCCCGGCTGTGCCTAGATATCCTGTTTGTGAAAGTCACAAAGGGCAGCCCTGGTGGAGGCCAACACCCACCGGGAACGTGTCTGACTTATTGCCAAGATTACGGACACAGCTCCTACTGCAGTCGTACAGAGACCGGATGGCCCGTTGTAACGGGTCGGGCACCCCATACTCTCGCAGCACCCCACACAAGAACCCCCGAGGGACCAAAGTCCACAAAGCACATGTAGACTGGTTGGGCAAACTCCCAGAACTCCTCCAGTAGTCTTGCGAGGGTAAAGAGCTGTTCCACGGCCGGGACGGAATCTGCATTGCTCCTCTTGAATCCAAGGTTCGACAAACGGTCGGCGCCTCCTTTCCAGCCCCCTGGGATAAGCCTTCCCCGGGAGGCTGAGTAGTGTGATACCCCGGTAATTCGAGCACAATCTCCGGTCCCCCTTTTCGAAAATGGGAACCACCACCCTGGTCTGCTATTCCATGGGCACTGATCCCAACCCCGATGTGACATTGAAGAGGTGTGTCAGCCAAGACAGCCCAACAGTGTCCAGTGCCTTCAGCATCTCAGGGGGCTCGTGAGTATCCCCACTCACGCCCGGCGCCTCTCACCCTGGGCAACTCCAGAAAAGGACAAAGTCCAACCCCTCTCCAGGAGCCTGGTTCCAGAGCCAGTGCTGTGTGTGGAGGTGAGTCCAACTATATCTAGCTGGTATCGCTCCACCTTCTGCACCAGCTCTGGCTCTTTCCCCGCTAGCGAGGTGAC
>NW_022285936.1:0-483 GCF_004355925.1 Anarrhichthys ocellatus | reverse complement strand
TATATATATATACACAGTATACTATATTGGAATAAGGGAGATAAGATGGAACTTTATTAATCTCGAAGGAAATTCTTGTCTCAGAGTTCACGACAACTATAAAAGGTAAATTACAACAACATAAGATTAAAAAGAAGAGTAAAAATATAAAGTGTATAAGAAGTAACACAAACACACATATTGGAATAAGTGAGATAATGTAGAAGATAAGTCGTATAAAGATGAAATACAGTTTGTTACAATCAGCTGTGAAAGTGAATCACTTTTTCACTTTGATGGGTCGAATGTGACAGAGACTTCTCACTCCAGACTTTACTTTCTGTGAAAAGCCAGCGTGGTGGACTCCATATAACTCATGTAACTCATGTAACTCATGTAACTCATATAACTCATGTAACTCATGTAACTCATGTAACTCATATAACTCGTGTAACTCGTGTAACTCGTGTAACTCATATAACTCATGTAACTCATGTAACTCAT
>NW_022285935.1:1741-3170 GCF_004355925.1 Anarrhichthys ocellatus | reverse complement strand
TCACTCACATTAAGAAGACTCTACAGGTGAATAGAGTCACAACATGATTTGGAAGTGTTTTGGAAGAAAAATAGATAAAAATCTCAAAATTGACCAGAGCATTAAAATCATTCATTTAGTGTTTCGCCTCAAACCTGCAGCTCCTGAACAAGACTCCTCTCCTCACTCCCCCTCAGCTCCTCTGAGGTGTGTGTGTGTGTGTGTGTGTGTGTGTGTGTGTGTGTGTGTGTCTGCGGTCAGACCAGGTCACCCCCTCCCTCTCTCTCTGTTGCCATCTAGTGGTTCATATTACCTAAATCCAACCTCACACACACACACTCTTCCTCTCTGATAGAACACCTTTTCATAACATTTTGATGTTATGATCTTTCACACACACACACACACACACACACTTTAATGTTGTGCTTGTCTTTCTGATACACACTTTCTCTTTGAATCACACACTCTTTCATGCTCTCCTCTTTGAAACACACACTCCTTTTGTCTTTTTGACAAACTTGCTTCCTCTTTTTTTTGTTTTAAACACACTCAAACTTTCTCTCTTCGACACACGCACTCACACACACACACACACACCTGGGCCGTGCCTGGCTGATGTGTGTTTCCAGCATGCAGCGACACACAGGTCGAGCGGCGGCTGACGCTCAGTTAAAAGCTGCTGGGTGGGTCCTAATTATTTCTTTGTAGACTCGCTTTTCCTCCCCGTCTGAGCTTTAAAGAGGCTAGACACACACACACACACACACACACACACACACACACACACAGAGATACCGTCATGCAACCCGTCTCATCTGTCACACGAGGCTTTAATGTCGACTCCAGACTTCAGATTTGTGGGAGCATGACGCTGAAACGTTGAGGAGTTTCCATGTTGGAGGAGTTTGTTCTGTAGTTCAGAGGGAGACGTTTCTCTCCGTTTGCATGTTTCATTTGATTTGTTCAATCATCGTTCGTTGTCGTTTAGATTTGCATTTCAAGTCTTTCCCACGGAGGAATAGTTTGACTCTTTCTTGACTGACTTTGGGTTTCTGTCAGAGTCTGATCAGTGTCCCCAGAGGTTCCCCCCCCAACACCCCGGTTTGGGAACCTTTGACCTTTTCAAGAGCCCCCAAATGGGCCTTTGACAACCATAAGGACTGATTCATTCTGCTCCGGAGTGAGGGAGTTAATAGTGAGACGACTGAGAGTGCACGGACGTTCAGTTCACAGCACAAACATAAACAAAGGTGTAAAAACATACAGATCATTAATGTGCAGCTCTAACAGCCTCCAGGCTTCATACGAGAGCATCAGTGAGGTCCAACACAACACCGACACACTGTGTAAAATATCATATCTCACTTACACTAACTGGCCCACAGACGCTGTGTGTGTGCGTGTGTGTGTGTGTGTGTGTGTGTGTGTGTGTGTGTGTGTGTGTGTG
>NW_022285935.1:0-1731 GCF_004355925.1 Anarrhichthys ocellatus | reverse complement strand
CCCCCCAGAGGTTCAGTAGCAGGCAGAGACACTGGGATTATTAAAAACTTAGAATAACAAAAGGAGGGCTGGAGGAGGAGGAGGACTGGGGAAAGTCTGCAGGAGACCTGGGAGCAGAGGACCAGAGCGGGTCTTGGAGGAGGTTTTTCTGAAAGGTCTGGAGGCAGGAGGAGGTCCCGGGTTTCACAGAGGAGGCAGGACTCTCTGGCTCCGCGGTGCGCTCCGAACACCACAGGTCCGCTTTTAATACCAGAGAAGGAGGAGGAGAGGCCGGTCACGAGAGAGAGAGCGAGAGAGACTGCAGTCCACTCCTTCACTTCGGACAGTCGGCATCGAGCATGGAGCATCCATGCGCCAAACGGACTTCTGGATTCTGAGCGCAGAGTCTACTTTAAGACACTTCACTGACTGACTTCACTTAGGGACTCGGATCCGGTTTGAAACTCTCCATTTGTTGTAAATCAGCTGTGCGAGTTGATAGGAGCTCAAATCCACCTCAGGACACTTCGGTTCGGACTCTTCTGCCGGAGTCCGATCCTCAAACCTCCCGGGATCCCCTCCACGTCTGCGGGAGTTTGGGGACTGCTTCTAACACTCGTGATGTTTTCATCCACGGACTCCCGTTTTCCGCGCACGACGTGAGCAGAGCCCCGCTGTCTCCAGCCCGTCGGCGCGTCTTTTGTCATTTTAATGTCGGTGTGATCTCCGCGCGCACGGCTGATTGCCGCTTTGCATTTCAGCTCAAACAGACAAACTGAGGAGGTGTTTCTTCTTCTTCTTCTTCTTCGTCTCCTCCTTGCTGGAATAAAGACGAACAAAGTCTGCGGGGGAGAACCGTGGATTGTCTTTCTTTGGATTGTTTTTTTTAATTTATTCCTCCGTTTTCTCCGAACCCGAGGATGTTGCTCCGCCGCTTGAACCCTCCCTCCTGGTCCACCTGTAGCTTTTTCTTCTGCTTCGTGTTGCTGCTCCAAACGCCCCGGTCCTCCTCTCCGCTAATTACAGGTAAGATTAAAGGCATCGGGCATGGCTTCATAATAACACATCACAACACCCGCCGTGCGTAAAATCTACCCAAACACCCGGTTGTTTAGTCTGCCGCGTTCCCGGGAATCTCCTCCGGTCTGTTTCTACTCTGCCGGGTAGAGCGCACCGAAGTCAAAGTCACCTCATCTTTATGTGTTATATCTGGTCACCAGTAATGTGGTGGACAGCTACAAGGTCCGCGCACCAGGCAATGAAACCGCTTGGTTCATGATCACAAGGAAGCAAACAAATCAACAGAATACGAAAAAAACACAACTTCCCGTTTTTATTTAGCACCAGGCTGTTCATTACGTTTTAAAAAGTTGAAGTGTATTTTTTTTACAGCGTGTTATTCAGTCTGGAGGCTCAAACACAGACTCACGGTTTCTCTGTAACCCGGGTTATCCTCTCGGTGCCTCCCTGCGAGTAATTGGTCCGTTTCTTCCACCGGAGACAGAGGACACCACCAACAATCCACCCTTGCGCAGAGCTTGTTATTTGAAGAGGTAGTTTTTTTTGAGCCCGACATAAATCACGATGACATAAATCAAAGTCATTTATATTAAACTTGTTTTATTTAATCATGCAAGGATCTAGATCTTTAGGATGAAAGGTCTGCGTCAAATTATACGAGATCTTTACTTAAATTGTTGTTTGTGTCACTGGAGGTTATAATTAACCCACTTTCTTTACTTTACTTCCCCC
>NW_022285934.1:0-3170 GCF_004355925.1 Anarrhichthys ocellatus | reverse complement strand
ATAGTGACTGGTTAAGACTAGTAGAGAACATTAGAGACTCATAGTGAGCGGTTAAGACTAGTAGAGAACATTGTACACTCATAGTGATCGGTTCAGACTAGAGAACATTGGAGACTCATAGTGATTAGTAAACACAAGTGTAAAACAGACTATTAAAGACTAGAGAATAGTAGAGAATTTGTAGAACATTGTTAATCTTTAATTTCAACTGTCTTCACCTTTGTAGTCTTTAGCTTTCACTTTTAACATCTTCATTTCTACCATTAGCTTTTAATATTTGATTCCAGAACCCTCTGAAGTTCCTCTCTGCAAACACAGATGAGGTCTGAACATTTTTGGTTATTTGTACATTCGTTGTTCACTCAATCTATGTTTAGGGTAATCTTTCTTCATACGGCTGCAGCAGCTCAATATACTATTGTATTGTTTGTTGTTTTTCTTCTTGCTGTGATGTAATTTTAATTCTGCAGCTGCTTGACCAATCCGGATCGACAGCACCCTCTCCAAGGCCTCGAAGTAGCTGACGTTGGGTTTAGAATTACCTTTAGCATCATCTGTGCTCACATTTTGTTCCGAGAATTGATGTTCAAAAGGAACAAAGGAAGCAAACACATAAGCGTAAACAATAGATATATGTGAAGATGTAACTGCTTCAAGGTCGAGCTGGATGCTTATTCTATCTGTGTCACATGACCATCAGGACGCCCTTAAAACGGGTCCTCTGATATATTTTGGTTTGTTTCATTAAAGAGAAGAATGCTGACAGTTATTAGTTTCCTGGATTCCTGCAACGGTAACTGATCTTTAAGAGCCAGCAAACATTTGGCTGGACGGCAGCGAGCCAGAGCTTCTGCCAACAGAGTATTTGATGTTATCTGTCAGATCTCCATCAGCAGGATGAATTACAGACAGGATAACTGTATGAAACTGATCCAGGATCAGCTGCTATGAAACTGAAGCACAGTGTGTGTGTGTCTGTCTCCATCAATTCATTCAGTGTGAAACAACAACACAAACCATACCATCGTCACACAGATCAGACACTATCAGTGTTATTGTACCTGAGCTTAGGTTATTATGTGAAGCTGCTCAGCTTCACTTTACAACTAATTTAAAGTGAAAGTTGAAAATGTTCGGAGAAAATAGAGCCGAGACAGCTGTTAGTCTGAAGGGGAGCTCCAGTTTTAACCTCCCAAACACAGCTTTGACCTTAAATGTTAATAAGTGAGAGAAAAACACATTTATTCAGTTTCTGTTGATCTCCTTCTTAAAATTGTATGTATTTTGGGATGTTTTTTAAAAAAAAGTAATTTGACCTGAGATCTGTGGCTGCTGATTCAGACCTGAGATCTGTGGCTGCTAATTCAGACCTGATATCTGAGGTTGTTGATTCAGAACTAAGACTAACCGGAATTCCGTCTGTTTGTTTTGTCGCCGAAGGTCTGTGGCGCCGTAATATGACGTAAGCACATCCAGGACACATCCGGAAGCTGCTCCGCGCGCACGCGTCCAGTCTGCAGAGCCTCGTGAGTTTCTCTGCTTTATTGGTTGTGTTTAACTTTAACTTTAAAGATATTGTTGCGTTAACGGAACTTTAACGGCTGAGCGGTTATTTCATGAAGAGATTAAAATGTCGTCTTTGTTTCCGTCTGTCTCAGACCGGTTTATTGTTAGCAGCTAACAGCTACCGTTAGCGGGTTTGTTGTTGTTTGTGTTTACTCCTGATGGTTCCGATATTTCTGCTCTCTAAGTCACTAAAATAAAATCAATCTTCTTCACTGGAGTTGAGCTGGTTAGGGTGGAGGAGTTGAGCTGGTTAGGGTGGAGGAGTTGAGCTGGTTAGGGTGGAGGAGTTGAGCTGGTGAGGGTGGAGGAGTCGAGCTGGTCAGGGTGGAGGAGCTGGTCATGTCATGTGATGTTTCTGTCTTTCAGTTTGAATGATGGAGCTTCAGTCTGCCAAGACAGAAACGTTGAAGGAGGGAGGAGGACAGAGAAGACATGAGGAAGGAGGAGGAGGACAGAAGGCACCGATGAAGAGGAGACGAGAGGAAGAACGGGTCTCACCCCCCAAGAAGCTGGTAGATTTACTGACTGATTGTCATCCCTCAGATCAGATGTGATAGATTATTGATTGTGTGAAGTTATTGATATGTGATTTATCCATCAGCTGATTGATCACAGTGTGAAGGTAGCGAGTCACTACAACAGTCTGCAGGAAGTCGGTCTGGCTGCGAGAAGTCAAAGCAGAATCTTCTTCATGAGGAACTTCAACAACTGGCTGAAGAGTGTCCTGATCGGTAACTGACCATTAATCAATACGATCAATAAAAACATCCTCACTGATAAGTGTAGCAGAGGAGAGACGAGATGATTCAGGGTTTACATGAACTTATAACTGTGGGGTAACCCTTACCCACAGTTATGAGGATCGTATATGAGTTATGAGGAAACGTATATGAGTTATGAGGAAACGTATATGAGTTGTAAGTCCTCCGATTCTTTTGTCATAATTTAGTTTAATCTTCTCCGGACACTAATGAGAGTAACAGATGAAGCAGCTCTGTGATGTATCTTATTTTTAAATGTGGTGGATTCCAAAAATAACTAATATTTGTAGAAACTTTAGTGTTACGTTTGAGAACAGAATTTGGTGTGGTGGTAGGTGGTCAAAGGAAGTTATTATAGTTACAAGAAAAGAAAAACACCTGAACACACCTGTGTGTTTTTTATTTGATTGACAGGAGAGATCCTGGACCAAGTGCGGGGTTCAGGATCTCCGAAGGTTTCTGTGTTGGACCTCGGCTGTGGGAAAGGAGGAGACCTGCTGAAGTGGAGGAGAGGAGGAATTAATCACCTGGTCTGTGCAGGTAATTTATTATGGAGTTATTGTTACCAGCACATTTCTTCAGGGTCTTTACACCTCTTCTTGTAGTTCTCGTGACTGATGTTCTCCTGACGTAGACTCTCCTGACTGATGTTCTCTTGACTGATGCTTTCCTGACTGATGTTCTCCTGACGTAGACTCTCCTGACTGATGCTCTCCTGACTTGTGTTCTCCTGACTGATGTTCTCCTGTCGTAGACTCTCCTGACTGATGTTCTCCTGACGTAGACTCCTGACTGATGTTCTCCTGACGTGTGTTCTCCTGACGTGTGTTCTCCTGACGTGTG
>NW_022285933.1:0-3171 GCF_004355925.1 Anarrhichthys ocellatus | reverse complement strand
CTTTTTCCAATCCTGGAAAAAGAAATACAATAGTGGTGAGCCCATGTCCTCCACATAAAACCAGGTGAAAATCAGTTTCATTGTAAAATGCAAAAGCATTTGTAGTGACTAGTATTTAACAAAAAAGTATTATAGTCCCAGACAGGTTCTCACAGAAATAAGATGATGGTTACCATTGACTCTTATATCTGTTAATACAGCTAGTCTGTAAATATCTACTGACTGAATCTCGAGTTTTTGGAGAGGTCGTAATGTTGTGATTGATTTGCTGTGTCTGTGTGGTAATATTAACCCAACAGGGCGGGTGTGCAGACAGATAGGGCCTGCTGGGTAATTTATGGACCGACAGTCTGAGGAACCTGCTGTTGTCCACAACTGTCACAACACTGTAGCAGACACATTTGTTTTACTGTACTTGTGAGGACTGACCTTCCATTGCCGCTCTGTTCTACATTTTAGGATGTAGTGGTAAGGAAGAAATGAATTTGCTCATCCTTATTTTCTTCCCTAAATTAGACTCAATCCAAAATAAACTTTGTAGGAAAGCCAAATAAATAAACGACAAGAAAATGTGAACTATTCGCCTGCGAATATGTCTACGGCTTTTATTGTAAAAGGTAAGAACTGAAAGAATGGATCTGGTCTTATCTGCCTTTGTCAAGATTGAAAGGAGTAATGACATTTGCCTTCATGATTTGGAGTACGGAGCCTCCGTGTTGTTCCATGAATACAGGCGCATTTCATTTGCGCTGTGAACACTCAGATATCGTCCTTGTTCCGGACCTTGGGTTTGACATCGTAGTTAGTAGAATGCCCGTGTAGCGAGGCCTTAAGGGGGGGGGGGGAAATTAAAGGGGACCAACAACGCCACCTGGGGACTTACACCCCAGGAAATATAAACTTAAACGACCCTAATATGTTACTTGAGAATTAATTAAGGGCACACAGATTCACTACTGGTATTTGGGCAGAGACGCGGTTTGTAAAATAAACATTTATTATAGAATTCAATGCAAATCACTAAAATGACTAAAACAGGCAGAACAAAGGAAAAACAGCCAAAACATGCAAAGCAAAAGGAAAACAAGAAAAAGAGGCAAAACAATCAAACTAAATGGAGGCGGCAAAACAGCAGCAGGTGAACCTACAAATGATAAACAGATTAAAAGGGCACACCATGCTGCAAAATAACACAAATTAAGATGCGACTACTTACCACCTCAAACAAGGGGTAAGTAGTCAGATGGCAACAAGAGGAGGAATATATGCGACACTCACCACCAGAACAGGGGCCAAGAAGGAGTGAGGCCAGGACCACAGGTGCCTTATAAATGCTGGCACTAATTGAGGGGAGGAGCCAAGCCTGAGGGCTGCGTTCAGAACACTTCCTATTCTGAGGAGCGTTCCCCACTACAATCTACCCCCTAGTTTTTAAAATCGGGGTCCCGGCGATTGGGACCTACTGCCACGGCCTGAATATGGCAGAAACGCTAGGCACAGGTACTTGAGAGTTCGTAGCCCCCATTGACCTACTCCCAGCTGTCTGAGGTAGATGATGGAGGTTAGGATGCCTCCCAGCATTAGTTCGTGTGGTCCTTCTCGTGGATGCCTCCCCATTGCCTGGGAGATCCGCGACTGTACCTGGTAGTCGAGTTGCCTGAGGCAATGGTGCCGCCTTCTTCAAGCCGGCACCATTGCCTCTGGCTGATTTGAGGCATGAGCATACAGATTTGGTTGGTAATCGACATGAACCATTCACCATCCAGCGATGGCTCATCTCTGGGGGAGGGGGTTCCGTCTCTTGGGTTGGCTCACTAGGACGGTTGATCACACAAGCCAATTTACTTTTTATTAGTGAACGATGGACATGTTTTACCTTGTGAGGGTCGTCATCGGGGCAATAGTATCACCGATCCTCCAATTGCTGGAGCCTTTAACACTTTGTACTCCACCGAGCTCCAGATGTCTTGGATCTTGTGACGGCCTCTGACGCCAACATCCCAGAGGTAGACCAACTGACCTTCTTGCAGGGGGATATCTCACACGTTGATCATAGTGCTTCTTACGCTGAGCAGCTGTAGCCTCAAGGTGTTTGGTAGCGCCGTCAAAAGCATGTTGTAGTCGGGTTTGGTGTTCCACAATCCAGTCATGGGCGCTGCCAGCCACAGGTTCTTGAACTCGGAGGAAGTCGACAGGCAGTGGGTACGGAAAGTATTCAGACCCCTTTAAATTTTTCACTTTGTTTTGTCAAAAAAGAGGATTGAGATCCCAGGAAAGCTGCCTGAAATGAAGGAATACAGTTCGATATGAAAGTAGGATAAAGGGACACAAAGCATATAATAAGTAATCATTTTAAAGCAAGTATGTATAACATAAGGATAATGAAGTGATTTAACAAATGTATAACTGAGTAAGAAGTGAAGTCTGTGTGTGGGTGGAAAGAGCTGATGTAAGCAGGGTGGGGACTTTAAAGGATGAGATCATAACAGATGTTGCGGTGATGTCCGAACATGTCCATGGGTGTAACAATTAATGAGTATAACCAGAGAAGAAGTTGTAACCTGATTGAATCAAGTATCGTATTATATTATGAAGAGCTGTAGCTGTGCCCATGCTAATATATCCTGCAATAAATATCTAATCTGCATTTAAAGTAAAGTTCTCAAGAGCATTCATTTGCTGAGGTAGTAGAAGTTCCTCATGGCAGTAAAAGGGTAAAGCTATTGTATGTTAACAACAAGAGTTCTTAATGGTTATCCTAGTGACCGGTCCACTTAACAGTCCCTTACGGTTTTAGTTATAATCCTAGCCGTTAAAACCTTACCCTGGCAATTTACCAAGAGCCCGGATCCAAAAGAGGAAAGCTGCCATAACTGACGCGACTAGGTAGAAGCGCCCGGCCAGGGTGGCCCCTCGGCCGAGTGCACGTTACCAGTGGAAGCAGGGTAGACGTCAGGAATAACGGTAGTTAGCAGAAGCCAGGCGAGTTTCCTCGACAGAACACCAGCTCGACAATCTTTTAATAGAGAGCTGAGTCAGTAGGTAGCCCCGTATCGGGCCAGAGAACCCCCGGATCTAACAGTTTCATTGCAGCCATTTGCTAAAATCAAAAAAGTTCATTTTATTTCTCATTAATGTACACTCAGCACCCCATCTTGACAGAAAAAAACA
>NW_022285932.1:0-3369 GCF_004355925.1 Anarrhichthys ocellatus | reverse complement strand
ACACACACACACACACACACACACACACACACACACACACGCTCTAATCACAATCTAATACCAGACGTTTTCAGCTGACACACTGCTCTCATTATTCATTACTGAGCTGTGATATGAATATTGTTTTGTGCGCTGTTTTGTGTCTCCTGAGGAGAAAACTGTCGTGAGACCAGGTGAGAATGATTGAAGGTTGTCAGGTGAGGTTAACGTGGGGAGAAGGTGATGAGAGAGAGAAGGTTTACCAGAGAAGGAAGAAAGATGGGAAGAGAGAAGAAAGAATGAGACGAACAGCGGTGAAGGGCAACGGTCACATCTGGCCAGAGTTAGTGTTCCAGAGTGGAATGGATGGACCGACAGGAGGTCTCACTTACACACACACACACACACACACACACACACACACACACACACACGTTTCTGTTACAATCTTTGCATAAGTGTCGTCTCTTCTCCAAAATACTCCAAACACACACACACTCACACACTCTAAGTCCTAAACATCGACACATATTGATCATTATTTTCAGTCAAACTGGGAATAAACAGCATTCTGTGACTGTAATATGATTGTAATACGTTCATTCTCTGCTCAAAGAGATTACCTGAGGATTGTCGGGTTCAGCAGGAGTTCAGAGGGAGATCAGGTTCAAGTCTTTGTATATTCCAGGAAACATTAAAACCAAACTCTGAATTAGTTTGAAAACAAAGGGATTTTTTCTGATTGTTACCGTTTTGTTTTTTTAATGGTGCGTGAAGGCCTGCAGCCACATGAAACATGAAGTCACACCAAATATATGGGATGCATTTTAACTCCTTAACATACACTTTCTTTTCTTCTTTCTTCTATCTCAACCCACACTGGCTTACTGTATTATAGCATACCATTATCATACAGTATAATATAACACTATGATATAACACTGTATTATAGCATACCGTTATCATACGGTGTGCTATAACACTGTATTATAGCATACCGTTATCATACGGTGTGCTATAACACTGTATTATAGCATACCGTTATCATACGGTGTGCTAAAATACAGTATTATAGCATACCGTTATCATACGGTGTGATATAATACAGTATTACAGCATACCGTTATCATACGGTGTGATATAATACAGTATTACAGCATACCGTTATCATACGGTGTGATATAATACAGTATTATAGCACACCGTTATCATACGGTGTGATATAATACAGTATTATAGCATACCGTATGAGCACAAACACTGAAATAGTGAGTTCTTCATGAGAGGTCTGTCCCCTTTAACATCTGGGACTTAAGGGTAAATTCTTGAAGATCAAGATGCTAATAGAACAATTTGAATGATATGTATGATACTGTTAAATGTATTTGTTGACCAAATTATGCAAACCTTTCAAAAGTGGATATTCTTTATAATGGCATCTTGTGTTTGATGTTTGAAGGGACAAACTGTGACGTGCAGAGAGACAACCCCAAACAATGATCAGTGAACGAGTCATTTCGCCTCAACGTTACTCGTTCCTCCTGAAGGAACATCAGCCGTCCTCTTCTTGCTTCCAAACATCTGCATCCTGTCAAAGACCTGCAACACTTCACGCCCCAAACACCTGCAAGTCCACTGGAGGAAATCATAAAACGTCATCAGCAAACACAGACACCGAGACGGACCGCTGAATCGATGTGGACTAAACACAACAGCAGCTTGGTAAGCAGCAGACGGAGGTGTGGTAAACCTTTCATTACGCTGTGTTTATAGCTCACTGCAAAGGGGAGGGGCCAGATGTCCATCTCGCAGACAGGAAGACGAGGTCTGGTCACTGTAGCAACAAGCACTGCTGAGCCATCCTCCTTTCAGTAGAGTGGCCACATTCCAACTATGGCAAAATTATAAAACTATGGCAATTCCAATTATGGCAAAATTGGTCACATTGGAAACAGATGTTATTTTTTAAAAAGAAAAGCAGTTTGGTCCGGACTCGTTCAACATTAATCTAGTTTAGTCCTGAGTGCTGGTTCACACTGATGTGTTTTTACAACCTGCACAACACACAAATGTTTCTCATTATAGAATATGAAGTGGGTCCTGGAAGCACATTGATGCAAAAAAAAGGACCAAAGAAATGCATATCATGGGCCAAATCTCCTGCTGCTTTCCCAAAGTGGAAAAGTTCTTCATATCCAACGATGTGTTGACTTCAGGGAGACAAGCGGCCAACACATTCTCACAAGTCTCTTGATTGAGGCAACAAATCTTCACCTGAGCTGACTGGAGGCAGAACGTGGTTCCAGTTTACAGCATTCTGAGAGTAAATGTTGTTCAGCACCATCACCAGGAAAACATGCTGGTAGTGTAGGTTCCGGCATTCAGTCAGAGCAAGGGACGTAGTACAATGAGCGATTGTTATGCAAAATTGAAAAAAAGTAAAATAATGTGGACTTTACGCGTCTTACGTTGCAATGTTGTTACTCTACGATGTTACTCTGCAACGTTGTTACGCCACTTTATCTGCGTCATTACCGCGCTGTGACGTTATTACTTCAACACAAACCATTATTTTTTTTCTGACCTTAACAAAGTACTTTTGTTGCCTAAACCCAACCAATCTTCCTCGAACATTAACCATGAGTCACAGTGTGTTCCTGCAAGTGTGATACGAGGCTAATATGAAATCTATTCATGAAACTTGTTTTTTGTTCAGAAGCGTCCCATGGTTAGCAGAAACGTACGATGTTGATGTTCTTTTCCAGCGACCGGGTTGGACAGAGCGGTCAGAAGAGGCTTTTGGTTAATGTTAATGTATAAAGGCCCAGTGCAGCGATGTGGTAGTGTGCGGTGATGATTTCTCTCTCAACACAGCTGTTACAACAGAAGAGGAAAATAACCCCCACTATGTTCAGAATGCAACACACTTCTCTCCTCTCTCATCCTGTTTTCTCTCTCTTTCTTTCTTTCCGTCTGTCTTTCATCTCCACATCCAAACATAATGGATTCATGTCCACGATGTGCAAACAAGGTAGTGTGAATAGTTTGCTGCATGGATTCAGTTACAGGGCCCGGAGTAATCTTAAGATACTTTGTTACATTGACATTGTTCAGTACATTCACGCTGCCTTTGTTTGCTTCACTTTAGTAACAAGTCAACATTATACAACTTTAGCAAACCCGCTCATCCACAATGTTTCCATCAATGGTGTCGAATCCAAAATGCTTTTTCACTTGTCAGATGGTTCGGTGTCTGTTCAGCATTATGTTAACAAAAAACAAAACAAGCCTAGTTGATGAAGAGTGATGGGGCATGCACACAAGGGACAACCTCCGGTTCTTTAAGTGAAGTCAAAGCTCCATGTGTTAAAGCTGCATTCTCTCTAGTGT
>NW_022285931.1:660-3172 GCF_004355925.1 Anarrhichthys ocellatus | reverse complement strand
CTGTCTGTCTCTGTCTCTGTCTGTCTCTCTGACCTGTCTGTCTCTGTCTCTGTCTGTCTCTCTGACCTGTCTGTCTCTGACCTGTCTGTCTGTCTCTCTGACCTGTCTGTCTGTCTCTGACCTGTCTGTCTCTGTCTCTGTCTGTCTCTCTGACCTGTCTGTCTCTCTGACCTGTCTGTCTCTGACCTGTCTGTCTCCCTGCAGACGTTCATCGTGCTCAGTAAAGACAACATAATTCACAGGTTTAATGTTGAGTCGTCTTGTTACCTGCTGAGTCCGTTCAGCCCGCTGAGGACCGTCGCCATCCAGATCCTCGTGAACTCATATCCTTTGTGACCCTCTACTGAACTCATGGAGTCCATTTGTCTTTCTTTTAGTAGTAACGGGTTTTTTTGTAGTTTATTGTAATTTTGTGTCAATAGTTTGGTGTCTTTTTTGATAGTTTAGTTTTATTATTAGAAGTTTACTGTAATTCTTTATCCGTAGTTTTGTGTCTTTTTGGTTGTCTCGTATCATTTTGGAAATTCAGTGTATTTTTTGGTAGTTTGGAGTAATTGTTGTAGTTTTGGTAGTGCAGTGTCTAATATATATATTATTTTGGTAGTTTTGTATCTTTTTGGTAGTTTTGTGAAATTTTTGGTAGTTTTGTGTTATTAAAAGTTTACTCTAATTCTTTATCCGTAGTTTAGTGTCTGATTGGTTGTCTAATATAATTTTGGAAATTCAGTGTAGTGTAGTAGTGTAGTTTGGAGTAATTGTTATTGGTAGTTTTGTATCTTTTTTGGTAGTTTGGAGTAATTTTTATTGTAAAAGGTAAAAATATAGTATCTTCAGGCCATCTCTATCATGATATATTGTGCCTCGTTCAGTGACCATTGTCAAACACGTTCACAATGCATTGTGGGATACTGTGAGTCCTCTATTTAGGGTTTACTCCTTCTCATTATACATTCAAAACTATGACATGGTGAACTCACGATACTGTGAGACTGACTTTGGACTGAACCTTTCCTCAATTCATCAAAACTTTATTCAGTTTGTTCATCATGGTAACGATTCTGACCAACTGTGTGTTCCTGACGATGACTGATCCTCCAGCATGGATCAGGATGGTGGAGTGAGTAACACACACACACACACACACACACACACAGGAGGACCAGATAACATCTGGAAATAGAACTGATTCACAGCATAAAACTGTATTTTGAAGAAGAACAAAGAGTCAGCCTGTCCTCAGTGTCGATCTTTCATTGTTCACAAAGCTGTCATCTGCATATAAAAGGTCACTAAAGTTCAGTTTGAACTTTGACCTCTTTGCAAAGTGTAAGTGCTGAATTGAATCTCTGTTCTGAAAGCTACATACTAATGTCTGGGACACAAGTTGAGCTCTGCGGTTTGTCACGGTCACAGTGTGAGCTGTGATGTTGACTGCAGATGGCAATAGATAATATGAATAATAATGTTCTGGGCACGCTGTGTTGTACCCCAATGATATGATCAATGATATGAAACACTCTTTAATGTAGTCACATAGCATCAAAGTAGAAAATACTATTTAAAATGTACATATATATTTCACTTTATACTTTGTATTGATACTGATTCCATCTCAGAAGAAGGCCTTAAGATGTGGTCAAAGCTTCAGGAACAAGTGTTGAGAAGTTTTCTGGTATTGAACATTACCAATATAAGAACCACACAACCATCTCATCCCTTTATGTATGCTATGCTAAATGCTATATAAGCTTTAACTTCACAACGGGAGTGTTATTTTTGTTACACCTGTGTTCTATTTCAATTGAGTGTATTTGTGCTGAATTTAAATATTTCTGTGTTTTTCCGTCTTTAAACAGACACGTGTTCACAGCCATCTACATGTTTGAAGCCATCATAAAGGTTGTTTCCAGAGGCTTCTGTGTCGGGAAATTCACCTTCCTCAGAGATCCCTGGAACTGGCTGGACGTTATGGTGATCAGCACGGGGTAATAATCAATTCACTAACAAGGACCACGCCAATAACAGTATCAGTTTTGAGAGGTTTATTGTAGGTTAGGGATGAAGTGATGTCAGGAAGAAGAAACAAGGAGATTAGGTGATCGATGGGGGACCGTTGATGTCCGGCGGCTGGCGGGAACGGGGGGACTGGAGACTGTAGGGTGGGGGCCGTCTCTTCGGAAGCTCTGGCGGTGCAGAGTTCCCTGTTGTTCCTGTAATCCTACAAGAGAGAGAGAGAGAGAGGGAGAGAGAGAGAAATAGGACAAAAATGGGGTTGGGGGGAGGGATGTGAAGATAAGAGTCGAAGAGGGAGTGAACGGGTTCATTGTGCTTAAATACTCTGTGCAGAGGAAATGAGCAGTGTTCCTGAACAAAGTTTATAAAACTAAATCAATGTTCAACAGATTTTAATCACAAACTTTGTAGTCGTCGTGCATCTCCTTGTGGTCGTCGTGCATCTCTTTGTAGTCGTCGTGCATCTCTTTGTGGTCGTCGTGCATCTCTTTGTGGTCGT
>NW_022285931.1:579-650 GCF_004355925.1 Anarrhichthys ocellatus | reverse complement strand
ATCTCTTTGTGGTCGTCGTGCATCTCTTTGTGGTCGTCGTGCATCTCTTTGTGGTCGTCGTGCATCTCTTT
>NW_022285931.1:0-479 GCF_004355925.1 Anarrhichthys ocellatus | reverse complement strand
CAACAGATTTTAATCACAAACTTTGTAGTCGTCGTGCATCTCCTTGTAGTCGTCGTGCATCTCCTTGTGGTCGTCGTGCATCTCCTTGTAGTCGTCGTGCATCTCTTTGTGGTCGTCGTGCATCTCTTTGTGGTCGTCGTGCATCTCTTTGTAGTCGTCGTGTATCTCTTTGTAGTCGTCGTGCATCTCTTTGTGGTCGTCGTGTATCTCTTTGTGGTCGTCTTGTATCTCTTTGTAGTCGTCTTGTATCTCTTTGTGGTCGTCGTGCATCTCTTTGTGGTCGTCGTGCATCTCTTTGTGGTCGTCGTGTATCTCTTTGTGGTCGTCGTGTATCTCTTTGTAGTCGTCGTGTATCTCTTTGTGGTCGTCTTGTATCTCTTTGTAGTCGTCTTGTATCTCTTTGTGGTCGTCTTGCATCTCTTTGTGGTCGTCGTGCATCTCATGTAGCTGTAGGATAGTTTTCAACAGCTGTCCCTCAG
>NW_022285930.1:0-3172 GCF_004355925.1 Anarrhichthys ocellatus | reverse complement strand
TGCTTAGGTTCAGTCAACAAAACTGCTTAGGTTCAGTCAACAAAACTACTTAGTTAGGTTCAGTCAACAAAACTACTTAGTTAGGTTCAGTCAACAAAACTACTTAGTTAGGTTCGGTCAACAAAACTGCTTAGGTTCGGTCAACAAAACTACTTAGTTAGGTTCGGTCAACAAAACTACTTAGTTAGGTTCGGTCAACAAAACTACTTGGGTTCAGTCAACAAAGCTACTTAGTTAGGTTTAGGCAACCAAACTACTTAAATCCATATCAATGTTGCTTTTATTTATTCTAATTTAACTTTAATTTGAACCATTGGATGTTGTGTAATAAAAGGTTGATAAAACATTTAAACACTCATCTACAGCAGCACTTCTAGTATCGCTGCCATTTTATTCCGTTCTCTATCCACACACTTGGTGCTTTGTGTGTGTGTGTGTGTGTGTGTGTGTGTGTGTGTGTGTGTGTGTGTGTGTCTGTGTCTCAGGGGCAGAGGAGGTGGTTTCATGCTTCACTTACCGACCCACCAACCAGCCGGGGCGAGAGAAAGATGCTCTCTCTGTCTCTATGTCTCTCTCTCTCTCTCTCTGTCTCTGAGAGAGAGAGAGAGAGAGGTGAAGATCAAAGTAAGAAATATCACCCTCTGTCCACAGAGAGGAACTGATCCTCCCCCCCTCCCGTGTGTGTGTGTGTGTGTGTGTGTATGTGCAGTCTGAACAAAACAGCAAGAGGGGTGAGGCAGGTCAACGTGTGTGTGTGTGTGTGTGTTGGGAAATAGATAATGTTTCACAAAGGCTTCAACTTTTCAGAGAGTCTTCAAAAGGAGTCGGGCGAGAGTCATTAACAATAATAAAGTAGAGAGAGAGAGAAAGAGAACTAGTGGTGGAGGAAGTATTCAGATACTTCAGTGAAAGTACTAATACCACACTGTGAAAATACTCTGTTACAAGTAGAAGTAAAACAAGTTGAATCATCAAAATGTTCATTAGATTGTTATGAATGTATTAAGAGACAGTAGGGTAAGATAATCAACATGAAACTTCATTACTGACATTAAGATGATTATTTTTTGTATTACAAGTTTTCTGAAATGTTATGTTTAAATATGCAAATGAGGCATTATGTATTGGTGATTTTAGGAGAAATCTACAGACACAAAAAAACAAAGTTCAAACACTTAAATGTGTATTTTGGGTGTTTTATTTCAATAGTTTGAACATTTTTACTCTCGTAGTTGAGCTGGAGCTGATTTTTAATTTGACATTTTTCATTATGGATTAATCTGATGATTCATTTCTCTGTAAACTGGAACCATGAAATGTTTTTACATGCAAAATGACGTAAAATAGTTTCACATTCATTTTCTGTAAATTGTTTAATGAATAGTTTGTTTAATTGATAAAAAAGTTTTTTGTGCAAAAATCTTAGTTTGTAAAGTAAACTACGTTGTGGAGTAGAAGTATAAAGTACTTCATATTTGTACTTGGGTAAAAGTACTTGGTTACAAAAGAAAATACAACGGTTGATATTTTCAACTCGTTTTTCTGAAATCAGCGTCTTTTTAGATTTAGCTTTCTTAGTGTGGACAGACCTCAAGGGAGGAGGTGAGGGAGGGAGGAGGTGAGGGAGGAGGTGAGGGAGGAGGTGAGGGAGGAGGTGAGGGTGTTGTCTGCAACACGATTATGTGATGCCTGTGAACACACACACACACACACACACAGTCTCCTAGGTGCACTTAGCAGATTGGTTTAGAAATCACATTAGAGAATGTCACAACAGCTTTTCCTCTCATTCACCAGGTAATCCCTCCATCCCTCCTCTCCTCTGCTCCTCCTCTCACCTCCTCTTCTTTCATATCTCTTTAGTTCACTTTAATCTCTCCTCCCTTTTCCTTCCTCCCCTCTTGCCTTTATCTCTCCTTTTTTCTTTCCTGCTCCTCCTCGTCCCATATTTCTGTATGTTCACCTCCTCCTTGTTTCCTCTCCTCTGCTCCTTTTTTTCCATCCTCCTTCTCCTCCTCCTTTCTTTACTCATCTTCCCATCTTTTGATTCATTCCTTCATCCTCTCCACTTTCTTTCATCCTCCAATTTTTTTCCTCCTTCCATCTTTTGCTCCACCTGTGTATAATCTCCTCCCTTGTTTCCTCACCACCTCCTCCTCCTCCCCTTTTTCTCATCTCTTCTTCTTTGCTTTTTAGCAGCCTTTCTTTTGTCCTCCTCTTCTTTCTCTCCTTCTCTTGCATCCTTTTGGTCCTTTTTTCATCCTCTTCTCCTCATTTCCTCTCCTCTGCTCCTTTTCCCTCCTTTCCTTATGTCTCTTTTTTCGTCTCATCGCTCTTTTCCTCCTCCTTTCTTTTCATATTTCGGTCCCTCATGTCCTCTTTTCCTTTCCTCTTTTGTCTTCTCTTGTTTCCTCTCCTTGTTATTCTCCACCTCCTTCTCTTGCATCTCTTCTTCTCTCTCCTATTGTTCCTCCTCTTCTCCTTTCTTCATCTCTACTCTTTCTTTCCTCCCATCTTTTGATCCACCTGTTCCTCTTCTCTCTATCTTCGCTGTCATCATTTACTAGCCTCCTTATTTCTCTCCTGCTCCTTCTTTCTCTCCTCACATCTTCTGCTCCTTCTATTTATCCTTTCCTCCCTTGTTTCCTTACCTCTCTCTTCTCCTCTTTCATATTTTGGTCCCTCTCATTTCCTTGTTTCCTTTCCTTTCTTGTGCTCTCCTCTTGTTTCCTCTGCTTTCCTCCTCCATCTCTTCCATCTTTTGGTCCGTTTGTTGCTCCTCTCTCTCCTCTTCTCCTTCTTTTTCTCACCTCTTCTTGTTTACCAGCCTATGTTTTCTGTCCACCTGTTCATCTTTCCTTCTCATCTCCTTGTTTTCTCTCTTCTCTCACCTCCTCCTCCTTTCCTCTCTCCTTTTTCATACTCGGTCACCCTTGTCTCCTTTCCTTTCTTCCTCCCCATCCCATCTTACCTCCCTTTCATCTTTTGGTCCATACCTCCTCGTCTCCTCTTTTCTATCCTTACCTCCTCTCCTCCTCTTCTTGTTTACCAGCATAAGTTTTCTTTTCCTCCCTTCTGTCTGTCTGTTCATCTTTCCCTCTCATCTCCTTGTTTCCTCTCTCCTCCTCTTTCCCCTCACTCACACCCTTCTTATATTCAATCTTCTTGTCAT
>NW_022285929.1:0-3173 GCF_004355925.1 Anarrhichthys ocellatus | reverse complement strand
TCTTTGCAGTTGTTTCATGTCTCTTGTTAGTTGTTTTGTGTCTCTTTACAGTTGTTTCATGTCTCTTGTTAGTTGTTTTGTGTTTCATGTCTCTTGTTAGTTGTTTTGTGTCTCTTTGCAGTTGCTGTCTCTTTCTAGTCGTTTTGTCTATTGGTGATTGTTTGCCCTGTTTATGGTCTGCAGAATTAACTGAGTAACATATTAAGCTGATAACAAACCTATAGAAGTTCCCCGTCTGAACATAAATAACTGGGAGCGTGTGTCGATCGATGAGGACAACAGGAAGCAGCTGCTACGAAAACAACACAGAAACAGGGCGGAATAGGATTTTTACTTTATTTGCAATAAAAAATAGGTATAAGATCTCCCTTTACAAATATAGCAGGGAAACGCAGTACGTTGTGAACCCCCGCCGCCGTACGGCGAGCAAGTGACTGCAGAGGAGTCACAAACATCTGGAAGGACAGATTTACACACAGACAGTGAATTTAAATGCACGCTACGAATGCAATCACAGCTGTCCGTCACGTGACAACAGCTTAAAGTTACTGTGACTTTAAGGAGGCTCCGTACTGAATGACTCATGAGATGGTTCAGTTTAAGCAACCGACACGTTCGTCATCAATCATCCTTTTTAAAGAAGGTTCGCTGTTGAAGTTCACATTCAGTGTTTCTCACCAAAACAAAGTCGAAATGGTTTCTCTACGGTGCTACTATGGTAAAACATTCAACATGTTTTAAGTGCATGCTACATAACTGTGGTTCGATTCCGACCAGGGACCTTTGTTTCATGACACAGACTGTGGACGAAGTCATCGGGGCGTTTTGAAGCCTCGAGTTTGGTGATTTGCCCATCGCTCTCTTGCCTTTTTAGCAACCAGTGAACAGGAAGTGACATATCTGGACTGAGGAGGAGTGACGTAGAGACGCCGTATACATCTCTGGTAGAGACCTGTCAATCACTGTGTAGCCCCGTTCACTCTTCAGACCCTAGGTGGTCATACCGCTCTCTCTCTCTCTCTCTCTCTCTCTCTCTCTCTCCCCATTTCCACTCTGCCTCCACACTTTCCTCTGTCCAATGAAGGTGAAACTAAATCATTTTAAATTTCTGTATTGTCCCGTTAATCCAACCATCATGTACGTTAGGGCTGCGGGGTCATTATTGTGCAACATTTAACCCGTTGCCTTCATAGTTTCCAGTTTTTCTTAACCAACTCCTACAAACATGTTTCAAGCTTCTCAACTGATCAACAGCTGGCGATGTGAAGCGCTAAGATAAAGAGGGAACGTTAGTGAACACGTTCGCGTGGCCTCGAGGATTCGCAGCGTGTTCTGGTGAGAAACATTGAATATAAACAGAAGTAATCGCAAGACAGCGTGCATGTAAACGCATCAGACAGAGAGGGTGAAATGTTCCTGAAATCAAACATTTAAAAAGGCCTCAGAGTTACATTGATATACACGTGAATTCCCAACTTAAGATTTCACCATACACGTACACTTAAGGGTAAAGCAGAGAGAGAGAGGATCACAAAAGAACACAAAAAGGAGGAGAACATATACAATCAGCCCCTCGAACTACGTCTGTGTGACGTCCCAGAGATATGCTACAACAGGACACAATCAACTCAGTCCTGCAGGATGCATTTGTGTGCAACCGCACTTTAAATCTGATCTGAGAACAAGAGGAGCACGTCGTCGTTGTCGGTTTCTAGTGTTGTCGTGTTGTCGAGGTTTGTAATCAGACCGTCTGAGGTACATGCCCACCAGCAGGTGAGGCAGCAGGTAGAAAGCTCCAGGTGACTTTTGGCTCAGTCAGGAAGCAGCTGGTGCACATGCAGGAGTCTGACCTCACGTGCACCTCGCCAAATGGATTCTGTAAATGCAGGTCGGAGGAAAAAAAAGAACAAAACAAAAAACGTCCACATATACAGCCACACCGGGTACATTCACTTTGGCGTTTAACGCCGCGTGTTTCTCGTGTTTTGCTTCATATTTCAGGAGTTTTTTTGCGGCCACAGAAAACTTCAGTTTCAGCTAAGAAGAAACACTGCTCAGTACGAGGAGGACCGAGGACACGGTGCTCCCTCACAACAGAGACTCTGAATGGAAGTGGAACAGCTTCCGGTGAGAAGAGGCTCAACGCGACCGAAACGCTCGAGTAAATGAGAGAGGAGTCCAGTGTCCACATGAGAGAGTCAGTCACCAACGATTTGCTGAACTTCACGGAAGCCAGAGCGGTTCGGGGTTCGGGTCTGTCCCCCCCCCCCCGAGCGGCTGGGCGATCACCGCGGCCTCTTCCTCGTGACGAAGACAAGGACCCTGCGGATGGCGATGAGGCGGTCCTTGAGGGAGGTCATGGCCAGGATGGTGAGCTGGGCTCGGTTCTCTAGCGGGAGGACGGCGAGCAGCCACCAGCACCAGGCCGGACCGCTGGGACTGGCCTGCAGGGGAAGAAGAGACGGAGACGCTTACTGTTCTGTCACCTCTCACTCAGTATGTGTGTTGTGTTCACACCAGACGGGAGGTTGATGGTGGGAGATGTGCCAAACAAAGACAAAGTTCTGTCAGTGATGGCTGAAATAACCTCTACAGCTGCTTTGTTCATGTTAGACGTCCCAGATATCTGGAAACTAAACTCCGTCCTGTCTGCTTCATAACATCATCTGGAGGAGTATTCACTGCGTCTATCAAGAAACACTTGGCTCGTTCACTGCAGCTGTATCAACACAAAATAAACTATTTTGCTGTGATTTAACTAGAATAAACAGGAAGCTGAAATAACGACATAATGATGTCAAAAGTCTGAATTTATGTTTTGTTAGCTCTCTCCGCAAGACGACAAGTAAATCACTTTTAAATACTTAAAAATACTTCTGAACGGAGCTCGGATCGATCGGTGCTATGCTAAGCTAACATTGTAGCAGCTCCATCAACACTCAAAACAACGTCACACAGGAGTGAATACCCTTCGTCTGCTCTCTACTAATACGAGTTATCGTCGAGCTCTGGGTGAATATCTTGTGGCAGGAAGTCAGTGATGACAGGTTGAACCACTTTTTTTAAATGGCCTTTGTGTTGGTTTATTGTTTCATGAACCTTTAACAGAGATGTTTGTCTACTTTTGACAGCGCTGATCTGGGCCTAAGACTCTAAAGTCTCATTAAATCCAG
>NW_022285928.1:0-3174 GCF_004355925.1 Anarrhichthys ocellatus | reverse complement strand
CCCCTGCTTCTATTAAAGCGCCATAAAAATAAGACAGATATTATGTCCAGTCTCTGTCAGACACTTTAAATGAGCTCTCAGAGGTTTGTGGTCGAGGTATAGTAAGTGTTCGGCAACTAAAACATTTAATGAGGTTGTGCTTAATAAAAATGCTAATATTTATGCTAACACCTTTACTTTCCAGACACAGACAGCACACTTGCCATTATAATTAATGCTATTTTCATTCTAATTAGGGACACAATGCAATATTTCCTGGCAATGCAAGAGACTGACACGTAGAGAACATGGAGGAGACCCAAGATCTTCACACTGCAGACAGAAATGTGCTAATTTATCCACAGAGGGAAAAGACGACTATAAATTACTGCTAATTAGCTGCATGGCAAGTTTGAACCCGCACAACATAATAGTTTTGAATTTACACAAAAAACAAACTGTATGGCCTTAAGTTGAATGTAGACCTAAGATGTTTTACACATACAGTATGTAACATATCGTCATACAGTTACTATCATAACCAACATTTTACTGATTGCATTTTAACATTAAAGTTGCATTACTTTTATTCTACGACATATCAACACCGCTTTACATCTTTAGCTTTAACGCGTCTTTATAAAGGTGGAGGAAAGAGAATGATGTCAGAATCGAGATTCTTATTTTCTAAAACTCGACCTACACTTGATAATTGAGTTGAATACTAAAAACGTTTTAATATAAAGGATTTATTCGAGCAAGTTTCTCATAAATATTTGTTACATTTTGCATTCATGTGTTTATATTATTGCAATTTATTGATACAACTTTTTTAAAGCCTTTTTTACACATCAAAGTGGAGTAAATCTATGTTATAAAACACATTTGCAGCAGTGCCTTCTGGGAGTTTTGGACTCGCACAGTAAGCTAAATATTCCTCATCTCCTTCTTCTTCATTCACCCTTTTTCCAAACGATAGAACTTGTAGCTGTTGAGGAAGAACAGCGATCCTCTATCGCTCAAACCAAGTAGCATCCAGTTCTCTTGATTAATATTCATACATACATTAGGAATACATAACAGCTGAAGTGCTTCCCCTCTTCTTTTATACCTCACAATACTTGCGTACGTAAATGCATCAACAGATTTAACCGGTTGAGAAAAGCAACACATCAAGAACTGAGCCCTGTGGAACTCCACCGGATATTTTAGTTATAGTTTTATTTATGACCAGACAACACAACAGCTGCTTCAGTCCACAGTGGTGAGTTCAGTGGCCTCTCCTACACACCAGCACGCCGATCACTGCGTCTCTGCACCTCTCTGTGAGGCGGCCATCTTAAGTCATATGCTTTCTAAGCCTGCCACAGCACATTAAGTGTGGGCTTCTCTCAAAGCCACAGAGTGCCTATTCAACTGTCAGTGGGAAAAGCCAACAGAAGGCTTCCGCCTGTATCCTTTCATCTATATCCTATAAGCCTTAAAACTAATCACATCAACTCAAGCATGGTGTGTCCGTGGAGACTCTTCTGAGAAAGTCTGCTGAAACTGTGAGAAGAAAAGAGGACGAGGAGGAGAGGGAGGGAGAGGTGCATGTATCATACAGTGAAGATGAAGAACGTCCTCTTCCTCTATATACCTCGAGCCAGTGTCTTCAAACGTGAATGAAACTATTGTTTAGGTCTTAACATTTGTTGTATTACGACTACATTTCTGTGAACCTTGAACAAATTGTTTCTTTACAATCTGTGCAGCAGGATTGGTTCAAACTATTTTATATGATTTCATTAACCCTGACCTTATATACTATACACTGTATACTGTACACTATACACTATACACCTCTTAGGCTGTTGTTGCTTTAGTGTGATTTGCAACCAGTGAATAGTTTCCTCTTCTTGATTTGTGCCATAAAGAAGTTTCCTACCAAATGTAACCCAGTGTGCACAATTTTCGTTAAACATTGTGTTTATCAAATGTTCTGTCCAAAATGTTGAAGCTGCAGTTAACTGTTAATGTTGCATGTAGCATCTCTACATCTCCTGTCTCAGGCCGGGTTACACCAACAAGGATTCCTGTTTAAACCCGATTAAATCAGAGTTTTACTTAAATCATGTTGCACTAAACTTTAAAACCAGCTTAAACTTGAGAAACTTTTAAAAGTCAGTTTTAGTTTTACTCTTCAGCTAAGTTAGAATACATTCTGTTGTCTTTATCTTATAGTTTGTCCATATTGCTCCATCGATCAGGCCAAGGAGGAGAAACGAGAGCTTTTTTTAACCAACCAGCGAGCAAACAGTGTCTGTTTTTGTTTAGGAATACATAGCTGCTGGAAGTTAACTGTTTTCCCTCCCTCCTTTTATACCCTTTAATACTTAGTCCGTACAGTACGCAAATGTATTTATTTATTCTGATTTGAGTGATTAAGCATCACATTGATTAAACTCTACTTAATGTTGGTTTAAACTATGATTTGGTAAATTGTTTTTTAATTGTGCAAAGTCGTCATATGCTCGTATGACGTCATCGCACATTGACTTGCATAAAGGTTGGTTTTGACATCATATAGAAGATGAATAAATAAATCTTACTAATCACAAACTCTCTACAGGGAAATTGTATATTTATTTTTTCATTTTATTCTCTGACAGAAATTGAAGCATTTTACAACATTGCTGAATTAGATTCAAAAGAAAAATCCTCAACAAAGATTTGAAGGCACGGTGCGGCTCTAATGTCGCACAATAGACCGAAGCAACTGTGAGAACAGCAACATTGTCCACAAATGAACGTTGTTGACCATTTTCTTCACATTTAATCTGGATTTTAAACCTCGTTACACTCTGAGAAGAACTAATCTCAGATTAAATTAATCCTTATTGGTGCAAACCTAAATAAAATCGAAATACTGTTTCCAGATAATGTAAAAGTGGGTAAACTTTTGTGGTGGGCTCCTCTTTCACTACATCCCGGTGCCAGTCCTTGTGTTGGCTGCATGCTTTCGTGTGCGTGTGCATGAGCGAAAAAATGTGTATGGCGTGTTGGAGTGTGTGTGTGTTCGCGTCTGCCTGTCTGACCATGTTGTGTTCCAGTAATGACATCGGAAGCTGGCAGGGCTTCATGTCTCCCAGGCTGCATTCAGAGGGACTAGGCAGCCTCCCCAGACTGGGCTGTCGGGGTGGTGGTGGGGGGGGG
>NW_022285927.1:599-3175 GCF_004355925.1 Anarrhichthys ocellatus | reverse complement strand
CAGGTCTCTACCAGAGACGTATACGGCGTCTCTACGTCACTCCTCATATTAAAAACCAAAATAATAGAATACAAATAGAATCAGACTTTAACAAAAACATGTAAAAGTCCTACAGTTAGAATCAGCTTCATGCAGTAAAAGTACTGATGTTGCAATTCTGAATAATTTATCAGATATTTCCTGGAAAAACTATGGACAAAATACTGACATAGATATAAATGGTTAATAAATATTACCCCAGTGTGTGTGTGTGTCTCTGTGTGTTTGTACGTGTGTGTGTGTCGCTGTGTGTGTGTGTGTGTCTGTGTGTGTGTGTGTGTGTACGTGTGTGTGAGTGTGTCTCCACTCTGATATCTGAACATGACAGTCCTGTTACCACGGAAACGCCTCAGTCTCAGTCATGTGACCTGTGTCAGCTGATCACTGAGTCATCAGGTGTGATCCAGACTCACAGCTGCACCGAGTGAACAAGGAGGCAAGGAAGGAAAGAAGGGAGTATGGAAGAAAAGGATGTAGGAAAGAAACAAAGTTAAGAAGGAAGGAAAGAGGAACGTAGTAAAAGAAATGAGGGAGTATGGAAGGAAAGATGACATTGGAAAGGAAAGAGGAAGTATAAAGGAGAAATTAGGACAGCAAAGGAGGGGTTAGGGAAGGAAAGAAGGAGGTCAGAAAAGGAGGGGGAAAAGAAAGTAGGCAGCTAGGAAAGAAAATAGGAGGTAGGGAAGGAAAGGAGTCAATCAGAACGTCACCAAACTTGTTAAAGACGTTGTGATGTCGTCTGTCGGCCAATGACAGCAGCCGTTACCTTGATGACCACAGGCTGGGTGTGGTCACATCTCTGTGAGGACAGATAACAGACACACACACACACACGTACACACACACACACACACACACACACACGTACACACACACACACACACACACACGTATACACACAGAGACACACACACACACTGTGCCGTGGCGTCATTCCCCCCCCCCCCCCCCGGCCCCCTGCTGCTCTCAGAGATAAGAGCCGAGGCCTCCGTCTGGATTCTGGTCTGAAACCAGCTGAAGGTCTGACTCTGGTCCCCTTCAGAAGAGGGTCCTAACTGGTGGTTCCAGACCCTTAAATGGGACGAGGACACATGTGAGCAGAGCGACCGTACGTCTGACTTTCACTTTGTCGGATCGTTTTACTTCCAATAAAACGAGATTTCCTCATTTTAATATCTAAATATAACTCACAGAAATCAACATGAAACTTCACCACTTCATCACTCACATTAAGACTATTATCATAAGTATAACAAGTTTCATGTAAATGTCATGTTTAGATATGCAAATGAGGCATTATCTTATTAAATATGTGCTCATTTTCATACATTTCCAGAACATAAATGTGAACATTAAATAACAGCAGGTTCTAAATGATAGTTTCATGTGTTCACATGTTAGAGTCAAAGGTTTACATTATGATGTCTCTTTGTGTCGCTCCATGAATCAGAAAGTTCTGTCAACAGACATAAAAACATACATTATCTCCATGTTTCTATTAATGAATCTATAAATGAGTGTGAGTGTGTGAGTGATGAGTGAACAAACCCCTCTGTGTGAACCTTCAGCACACAGAGAGGAATGAACGAGTGAAGTTTGGTGAATGTAAGAGCTGCTGAAGTGGAGATTTATCATCAGAGTCTGAGAACAAACTCATTGAGAGGAAACGTCCTTTAAAGAGACGTTTAGTTCCATTACAGACATTTAGAGACTCTACAGGTGAACACATGAACTCATAGATATCACCATGAAACTTCACCACTTCATCACTCACATTAAGAGACTCTACAGGTGAACACATGAACTCATAGATATCACCATGAAACTTCACCACTTCATCACTCACATTAAGAAGACTCTACAGGTGAATAGAGTCACAACATGAACTCATAGATATCACCATGAAACTTCACCACTTCATCACTCACATTAAGAAGACTCTACAGGTGAATAGAGTCACAACATGACCTCATAGATATCACCATGAAACTTCACCACTTCATCACTCACATTAAGAAGACTCTACAGGTGAATAGGGTCACAACATGAACTCATAGATATCACCATGAAACTTCACCACTTCATCACTCACATTAAGACGAGTATTTATTGTGTTACAAGTTTACTGAAATGTTGTGTTTAAATATGCAAATGAGACATTATGTAACGGTAACTTTTAGTTAAACTGAGGATTCAAACCATCAACCAGCTGCTTGTGTTGCTGCAGTAGAGTCTCAGAGAGAGTTCTATTGTGTAACTGAGTGATGATGAGTCACGAGTCCACAAATAGAGAACAGAGCCCACGCTGCGCTGCTGAGGCCTTCAGGGACCGTCGGAGAAACTAACACTTATGTTCTGAAACAGAAACACTCGTTCTATCAACAACAACATCATCACCTGTTCAGGTAACGGACCAATCAGAGAGCCAGCTGACCACCACACGTCCAACAGGACGACTAATACTACACACTAGAAATACTACGTTACTGTAAAAGTACTAATACCACACCGTAGAAATACTACGTTACTGTAAAAGT
>NW_022285927.1:0-589 GCF_004355925.1 Anarrhichthys ocellatus | reverse complement strand
AATGCTACGTTACTGTAAAAGTACTAATACCACACCGTAGAAATACTACGTTACTGTAAAAGTACAAATACCACACCGTAGAAATACTATGTTACTGTAAAAGTACTAATACCACACAGTAGAAATACTATGTTAGTGTAAATGTACTAATACTACACACTAGAAATACTACGTTACTGTAAAAGTACTAATACCACACAGTAGAAATACTATGTTACTGTAAAAGTACTAATACTACACACTAGAAATACTACGTTACTGTAAAAGTACTAATACCACACAGTAGAAATACTATGTTACTGTAAAAGTACAAATACCACACCGTAGAAATACTACGTTACTGTAAAAGTACAAATACCACACTGTAGAAATACTATGTTACTGTAAAAGTACAAATACCACACAGTAGAAATACTATGTTACTGTAAAAGTACAAATACCACACAGTAGAAATACTACGTTACTGTAAAAGTACTCATACCAGTAGAAATACACAGCCACAAGTCAACGTACTGATGCTGCACTGTAAAATACTCTGCTACATGTACACACTCTCTCACACACACACACACACACACACACACACACA
>NW_022285926.1:0-3175 GCF_004355925.1 Anarrhichthys ocellatus | reverse complement strand
GGGGGGGCTATATTGGTCACTCATTTTTAATTTTTTTTTAAATGTGAGAAATGTTAATTTGTACATTTTGAGTTGTTTATTATTCTCACTTTAACAGATGAAAATAAACAAGTGAGATGGGAACATTTTCGTTTTTTATTTAGTTGCATAATAATTCTGCACACTAATAGTTGCCCAATAATTGTGCACACAGATATTCTCCTAAGAAATCCAAAACCTCACTCTTACTTTCTTAAATATTCAGGTTTGAGGTTTATTAACATTTTGGATTGACCGAGAGCACTGTAGTTGTTCAATTAAAAAATGAATCCTCAAAAATACAACTTGCCTAATAATTGTGCACGCAGTGTATATCGTTGATACGAACAAACATTAAACAGGACTGATTCAATAAGCCTGCTTGGCCTGCTGCCACCCCGACCCGACCCCAGATAAGCGGAGGAAGATGGATGGATGGATGATTCAATCTGTGAAAAGGGACAATATGCTTTTAGTAAATGGATAATTTAGAAACAGAAAACACGAGGCAAATCTAATCTAATGAACTTGTGTAATTTCAGCAAATGGTGTACAGTAAGCTCTATACTCGTCCACAGGGGAATGTGGCTCCAGGACCACGGGTAGGTAAAAGCGCTGTGGACTCTTGCTCTACTAGTATGGGGGGGGGGGGGAAAAAGAGCAAATGCAACACATTTTTGAAATAGCTTTCTGCACTGAAGTTCCAGGAGTTAGCAGAAATCGTATTAATGCTAAATCAGTGTTGGAGTTTGAGTTGTCGGGTTGTTAAGACAGAAAAGCAAACCAGCTTTTCTTTTCAACACAGTAAGACTCGGATATCATGCTCTCTCCTTGTGTTGTGAAAAATGAGATGCTGCTCCTGTGTCTGTTTGGCGAGTGTTGCTAGCACACAAACACGGACAGTACATTGTATAAGCGGGTCTTTGTGTTCACAGCTTGCCAAGGCAGGCTGATTCTGCCCCCTGAGTAAGCATGGTGAGCCACTGATAACATTAATTTGTGCACAACAAGGACACATTCACACACACATACACGTATGCTTGTCATGGAATGATAACTTATTTTGCTAACTGTATCATACTCTGTGATTTTGCAACCAAGTGGTGCTTAGGCCCTGCATGATCATAATAAGATGGACGACTTTATAGGGCTTGTTACGCCAGCAGAAAGTCTTTGATGATTTCTGTTTTGTTTTTTACCCACAGAATCTGTTGCCGGCGCTAAAAGTGTGCTGACCCGCGTGATGCGCCTGGCCCAGCGCTACCTGTTGGACCCAATGGGTAGACAGAGGGCTGAGGCGAAGGGTTCTCAAACACAGGCCACGCCCAGACAACGCAGTCCTGCGCCTGGACGAGTCTTCTGGAGTCGGACCTCGTCTTCACTAACACAAGCTCAGGTAAAGCTCTGTTAGAGGTGACCGTGGGTAGAGAGGGTCGTCCGGTAACCAGGTTCGGCGGTTCGATCCTTGGCTGCTACGTGTCCTGTGTCGATGTGTCCCTCACCAAGACACCCCCTCCCTTGACTTTGTTTCTTTTATTTCTGTCCAACTCATTTGGTAGCAGTGGTGTTTCAGTTTTGAAATGCATCTGTAGTTGCATTGAGTTGACGGCAATACAGGAAAATTACGACGATTGTAGTAATGTTGGATTTAAGCAGTCGTTTAAATGATTTACAAATACTTGATGAAATACAAAGACTTATATGGATCATTGTGTTGCAAAATATTGTATCTCCCAGAATGTTTAACTATTCCTTTAACTTACCACAAAACAATATTACTTCCTTTACCATGTGTTTAGCTTGTTTGCGCTCACCTCTCATTTGGTTAGTTGTGTGATTGGCACAGCTGGGTTAGGATTTACCAACATACCTTTGGAATCATATTCCACTCAACCCAGCGCTTGTGCTCTCCATACCCTGTGGCTGTAACAGAGCAGGTGTGCTTAGCAACTCTCCCTCCATCCTTGAAAGACCCGTCACTCTGTGTCAGCTGTTTTGATTGCGCCAGTACAATATAGCTCCTAATGTTGGTTCATAAGTAAACAGTGTTAATAATGCAGTAAGGCATTCGTTCAATATGCATTTTACATATTACAACTGCATTTCTCAGTAACGTTGGTCTCTGTGGGCTGCTGTCCAGAGATTCTCTTCCCAAACAGTATTGGGTTTTCTTTAGCCAATAAAGAAATCCGGATCCACTGAGAGCCAGCAGCAGTCTGGAACAAAGGGCCGAGTGTCTGTTTCAAACAGTGTCATTCAGATGCCAAATCCTTCTGCTAAAACCCGACCGGGCAGCAGGGCTCACTGAGTTGGCGTCTGATTTATAACACTTTAGACACACCAGAGCTTATCTCTGTTCTTACTCAGTTGAGTTCTTGATCATATTTGGTAAAAAGGTTTTTTGTTCCTTCTGCCAGCACAGTAGCAGCTTCCTCTGAAGGTTGAGGTCAATCGGGGATGTGTTGGATAGCTTTTTTTAAATTTTAGTATAAATATATTAGTGCTGGACAACGATTACAATTTTTAAGCTCGATTAATCGCATGATTTTTTTGCGTTTAATCGCATTATGCGCAAAATTCAATAATGAATTCAAAAGTAGGGTACTGCGCACTTTTATTTTAAAAGTACTGCTATATGAACAAAAGTGCAATAATATTTGGTTTGCAAACACTTTAAACAAATAAGGTGCTTTTTAACAGCAGTATTCCCTTTACACAGTAGCAGTTAAAATACAGTTATAATGATTCTGATAATAGATATTCAGCCGGTGTTCACAACTTTATCTTCATGTGTGTAATAGATGCAATTTGAAATATACACCTTGAAAACTGCAAACCTATCTAGATCATGTTTTTTTCTTCTTTTTTTGTTTGATAAATTCTCAGTAGCGATAACTAAATGATATGCTTATTATACATATTCCAAACAAAAACACTTTAAAAATTCAAAATAAATAATTTAAATGAATAATTTATTTTTGGTATTTTGGTCAGACAGATATGCAACGCTGATTACCGTAATATGTGTGGTATTTGTTATAAATGTACGTTGGTACATAGAGGGTTATAAGAAGCTGTACATGGAGGGACTTAGGACCCAGGGGAATGTAGGTGAAGGAAACAGGAAGAGACAGAAGATGTGTGTGTACGTGTGTGT
>NW_022285925.1:0-3176 GCF_004355925.1 Anarrhichthys ocellatus | reverse complement strand
GGGCGGGGCTACACGGTGATTGACAGGTCTCTACCAGAGACGTATACTTCACTCCTCATTTAAAATATGATAACTTATGTTCACTGGTTGCAAAAAAACAACAACATGGCTTCACCATGACTACGTCCACTTCTTATATACAGTCTATGGGTGAAGCTACGATTGGCCAGTCTGCGTTAGAGGGGAGGGACTTATCAAAGGGTCATTTGGTGGATTAAGAACATGTAAGAACCTGAATGCTTCAATACTGTAAAATCAATTGTTGGTTTACACAAATCAGGACACTCAGCTGGCATTGTATAAAGATATTTCATTTAATTATATATTGATATATTTATTCAAAGTGATAAAGTGGAGAAAAAAATGATAATAGTCTAAAACAGGAACCTACAAGTTTCCTGATTTATGTCCTCAGTTTAGGTTTGCCTGAAAGTTCCTCACACATTTCTTTTTGAAATAGAAGTAGTGCAATTAAGAAATGATATTGAATTAATTACACTTAGTAACAACCATCAAATCCTCAAAAATGTTCTTCCAGTCAACTGTTCACAGATGAGTCATGTGACCGTCATCTCCCCTCCTCCAAACCTCCAAACCTCTCCGGGATGGTCTACAGGCAAATGACAGGTTTCTACGGTTGTGTACTGTAACCAAAACCAGGTTCTGGTATGCTGATGGTCCCATGCTGCACCTGAGAGTCCAGGTTCATATGAGTTCAGCCGGGCTAATTGTCACAGAACGAGGAATGAATGGTCTACATTTTGATCATAAACAAAGTGTGCCATTGTGACTGAAAACACAATGGCTTCTTCTGTCTGCACCTCAGATAATTATTTCCCATTAGAGGTTTTAAGTCCTGCTGCAGATGAAAACCTTACAGCTGACTTTGAGTTCTGTTTTTTTTTTCCTGTTTTTCCTGATAATCATCTAAATCAATGTATTATTAATGAGGGAACACCTGCTTATCATCTGCTGTCTGGTTTCGAAAATAAATGCCCGTTTCGATGGGTGAAAGAAACCGGGGCTGCCGCTTCAAAGACGCGTCTGGCAAAGCAGCTGATGAGCCTGCGGAGCGATCAAATGTAAATAACTGAGAAATAATGGATTCAATGCAGACGTCGATCTCTTGCTGTTGAATGAGGAGGAGGGGAAAAATCGTAATTAAAAACCGCTAATATCAACCCTTTCGTCTGCCTCGGTCCGTTCCTACCACCTCTACATCCAGGGCGTCAGTGGTAAAGGAGTAAAGCCCCGCCTCTTGCTTGATCTGATTGGCTGCCAGCGCCGAGTATGACATTAACCATCGGTACGTCTTCGGGCTTGGCGCTGAAAAGTTGAGAATATTGAAACTTTCGTGCTTGTCCAAAAATAAACGCTAGAAAAAGGCAACACACAGCGTGGAGCCCACGTTAGGGGCTCCGTACCAGAGGAAAACAATGGTTTTGAGGGCAACGCATTTGCAGCAACGCGTCTCGTTGTGATAGACGCCTTAAACTGAAGGGAGGAGAGCAGGCGCCAGCTCCGGAGACGGACCTCCACGGCAGTAGCAACTTCAATTCAGCCAGTGCTAACTCTCCCGGGAGTCTGCTCTCCTCCCGGCTGTCGAAGAGGCGGGGGCAGCGGTGAAGCCCACGTGACACAGAAACAGGAAACTGACTCTCAGCTGGCTGTTTTCTTTCTGAACTGTTTTTAAGAGAAGCTAGCGTGACTGTAAATGACATAAAGGACGCACGAGCTCCGAGCATGAACGTGGGCGTTCCTACTCTACGCGCTGAGCGCTGCGTTATTACTCATAGACATGAACATAGACTGTAGGTGTAACCGGCAACAAGCCATAAACTAACCTCCACTATGACGAGGAGGGATTGTAATTATCTGTTATCTCATATTCATGGACTACTTTATTACCTTCATAAAAACCCTTTTAAATTTGGTTGCAAAATATTTCCTCAAATGTAGATTTTTAAGACTTCCTGTTTCTAAAGCATCTAAAAACAAATTGAGTGTGTAATTCTGTGTATAATCCCCAGACCTTTTAAAAGTGCTTTAATCAGTGAACTATTTGTGCCGAGTCACAGACGATTTCTGAGTTGCACGACTAAGCGCCGCGACCACATGACGGCCGTGATTACGTCACGTTCTGGCGCTCCCGTCGGCTCCACTACGGAGAGTATAAACTGAGCGTCACGATGAGCTGCAATGAGTGCTTCTGTTGTGGGCGGAGCCAAGAGAAAGTCAGTAAAACAAGCATTGTTCCCTACATCAGATACCACAATCAACTTCATTCAGTTCCATCCACACAATGCTGTCGATTTAAACCAGAAACACTGTAAGAAACAACACGTCATTATTCTCAAAAACAAGTTATAAATATCAGACTCGTGCCCGAACCTTTAAACCGTTGACCCGTCGCTGCACTTATTAATACAGCCGTCATCAGTTAGCTGAATGAGATCTCTTTGTGTCCATATTCACCCAGAATTAGCTCACAAACTATCAGGTTCCAGTGACTGAACATGACCGACGTGATAAAGGTCGTCTTCTCAAAGGAATAAATGAATCACAGCGTGAGGTCAGAGGTCTAACCTTTTCTGTGTGTCACTGTTAAAACACACACTGGTGCTTTTCATAGACCAGCACTGAGAAATGTAGGTTAATAAAGGTGTAAAGTTTCACTTGTGTGGAGTTTATTTGACTTTATAAAACGATTATTCACCTTCATACTTTAACACTTTGAGTTCTAGAAGGAAACCAGCATTTTGTACGCTGCTCAAATCAAAATACTACTTTTATTTTGTTGTTGTTTGGTGTTTCACTTTTGGTTAAACCCACAAAAATATAATTAAACTGATCCTTGAGCTACTGGCTAAAAGGTTAAATCTTATCTTTTTGAATAAACTCAACTTTCATACGTTTCTTTTATACTTTTTTCTTTTACATTATACAAGTGGTTGTTTACTTTAAGGTTAAAAAGCAATACATATATTGTAAAGAGGTAAATATATTTAACAGCAAAATATTGCCCCACTGAGTACATATTATGTCACAAATTCTTTAATCACAAAACTCCGGGTTTCCTTCTCAAAGTGTTCATGTTTTAAAAAGTGGCCGATATCGGATTTTCAAATATCTCTGAAATTACTTACAAATTACAAAATGTTTCCATCAGGAGGAAC
>NW_022285924.1:0-3270 GCF_004355925.1 Anarrhichthys ocellatus | reverse complement strand
AAATCTTATTGATTGTTATTTGATTTTACAGTTAATTTAATTAAACTTTACATTTTAACGATCCAATACTGGAAGTTATTATCAGATCTTTCACAAATTCTGATGAAAGTTCTCTTCGTGTATCGTCTGAATCGACCCAAAAGACACACGGTCCTCCACGGTGCCTCACAGTCCTGATCTGTGTTAGAACTGATATCAAAAGCACTCGAGTGCTTTAAAAACGCAAACAGATTGGAGTTGACCGAGATAAATTACAAAGGTATAAAAATGGCTCATATTCTATCAGAAATATTAACAATTTTCTTAAACAAAAGAGTTCTGGAGAAAACAACCTGTAAAATGTCAGCAGTCAGTCCAGTGAGTCTGAATGGCTGATGATGAGGTGGTGGTGGTGGTGATGCGCGTCGAGTGGTTCGTGTTGGGCTTCGCTCTCCAAATCACATCTTAGCGCACTAAATAGTTCACTAGCACCCACAATAAGCCACTCCCACCATCGAGAGGTTCATCTAGTGAACTCGAGGAGCCGACCTCACGGTGCTCTGTGAGGCTGCAAGTGAACCATTCAGTGCACTAAGATGTGTTCTGAGCCGAGCGGTTGTGTCCTCATGTACGTCTGGCCTTCGGCCTCTTCGCCTGACGTTTGGCTTCATCCAGAGCAGCGCTGTCCCCGCTGGCCTGGGCCATGCTCCTCACTCCCTGGATACGGTTCACCAGCTGCAACAGGAGGGGGATCACCTGCAGAACAGGGCCGCAAAAGATCATAAACAAACGCTTTTTGGATTAACAGTCTCATACTTGAAATATTAAGAAACTCTCTGAAAGGAATTCTGTGATTTAAGTGAAAAAGTACCGATTATAAAACAGAAAAATCTTTCTTTTTGGTTGTTAATGCAGCGGTGTTTCCTACATTGTAGGCCTTTGTATGATGCAGCCGAACTCCAGTGAGGTTTATTCAAACTAAATACATCAGAAATGTAATGGAGCAAGAAAGGGTCTTTGAACGTATTGCCTGCAGCAGGTGGAGGTGAAGATGTACCTTCTCGTGGTTATACGCTGCTAACAGCAGCAGCAGAGTGAGGGGCAGAGCGATGTAGGAGCCCTGGGCAATATCCTGGTCAGGCACTTTACGCTGTGGGAAAGCACACGCATCAACACACAACCTGAGACGAGACAACGACAACAGAAACATATCTGCACAGTTTACCTCACTGTAGGTTCTTAGCGTTAAAAACTAAATCATATTCTCAAACAGAAAACACCATCATTGAAGTATTCTGTGGGTTAAACCGTGGGCTAGAAAGAAGCCTCTTACAGTGGGGTTGAAGGTGAGCGTGACGTGCTTGTGGTAGCCATTGGAGGTGAAGGTGACCTGAGGCAGAGTGAAGTCATACTGGGAGCGGGACAGCGTGGAGTACAGCATCAGCACATAGCTCTAGAGGAGGAAGAGAAAGGAGACTTCAGATGCATGCTCTGTACATTAAGGAGACTTCAGATGCATGCTCTGTACATTAAGGAGACTTCAGATGTATGCTCTGTACATTAAGGAGACTTCAGATGCATGCTCTGTACATTAAGGAGACTTCAGATGCATGCTCTGTACATTAAGGAGACTTCAGATGCATGCTCTGTACATTAAGGAGACTTCTAACCACCGAATAATGTAGACTAGACAATCTGACTTTTGGTTTTAGGACTGTGAGGAAAAGGTTTCAGTAGTTTGGCTTCACAAGGTTGTTTTTCAATGAGCAGAAATTGAAGCAGATACCTCTCCGTCTCTGTCCAGAGGAGGGAAGTTGAAGAACAGGGACTGTCCCAGAGAGACGCTGTTGATTGGGTTGTCCATATTGTCACTTTTGTAAAGCTTCACCTGAACAAAGAAAGGAGAGTAAAAAGTAGTAAAACTTCTACATCGTTAATTCTGTACGTCAGTTCCATAAAAAGGGCCGAAGTAGATCGTAGGGATAATAAAACCTACCGATAGTGTTGCGAGATGTTCGGGGGACGTGTGGACGTTTCCACTGAGGTCAAACTGATTGATTTGCCTGAAGGCGATGATATTGACCCCTTCAATGTCACTGCTGTCGACCTGAAGGGGAACACAGAGCTTAGTGTACAGATACAACCTGGGGCTCACTCCAACTGTGACCCGTGGATAAGGCTTTGTACAAGTCACTCGGTGTGATAACAACAGAGAATTAAGTGGAATTAAAGGCATTTGCAGCCGTGCCCGAGAGATTAGGAAGCCTGCACTTTTCAGACGAGCTAAAATGATGAACCCAGAGGTTTAACAGTGCAACGGGATTACCGCTGCTTTTGTTCTGCGTACAGAAAGGACCCATGTGATGAGGCTGCTGATAAGTTATAATCACAGGGTTCCCACCGTTATTTGAACAACTCAACTATAAAAGCTTTCCATACCCTCCGATCTAGCTTTCAGCTCCACGTGAGAAAGCAAAAACACTGTGACATTGAAATCGTTGTGTTACTGTTTGGAACGGAGGATTAAGAGACATGTTTAAGTAGCGGGTTAGGGTTAGTCCATTTAGTAGCTGTTCTGGAGCTTTTGATCATATCTCATGAAATTCATCAGAAAATGGAGATGCCCCGATGAACTTTGAAGCTCAACGTTTCAGAGGCTGACAGGTGAGTTTAATGTCTCTATTTTTCTGTTCCAGAGAGGATGTACAAAAGCAGGATGAATAGGGACACGGAACTCATTGTAATTGCTGTACAAAAGATTTCAAAGCAACTCATCACACAGTCTAAAGGAGAAACTAACTGATTAGTGCCAGGATCTCACGGTCGCTATAGATAATTGCACACCCTTCAAAGGCAATATAAAGGTGACACACTGACAGCACACAGCAAAGCAGAGAAGTGATTCAACTATCATCAGTTTTTTTATTTAATTGTATTTTGTGAAAACAGAACAGGTACTAAAAGCGGCTTTTCATTGTGTCATTTCATATTCACTTCAAACCACATAATCATTGAAAGTAGTAAATATATTCCGGATGAAAGTGTCAGCTAAATGAGTGCAGATGTGAAAGTGGCTGCTGAATACTGGGATTAATATGTACGGGAGTCAGTTTTGGTCACATTGTACCTTGAAGGTGACACCAGCCAGAGCGAAAGCCTTGAAATCTCCCTGGGTTCCCTCCACAGGACTGAGGACGAAACCTTCTTTACTGGCACTGATGTTGTACTGCCGGTCGCTGTGGAGCGGACCCACACTGAGGGACAGAGAGGAGCAGACAGGAGGCTTATTGT
>NW_022285923.1:0-3177 GCF_004355925.1 Anarrhichthys ocellatus | reverse complement strand
ACACACACACACACACACACACACACACACACACACACACATTACAGTCTTTTACATTTGAAGCGCTACAAATGTTTGTGTGAAGTGAGTGACAAATAATTTAGATGTTTATAAATATTTATATATATATAATACAGAAAACGAGTGCTTAATGCAAGAGAATATTCTTATTGATATAATAATTTGACGACAGCAGCTGTTTGTGCTTGTAAACAGTCACGATTATATCAGCCACCATGCAAGGATGAAAACAAAAGGAAGATCAAGGATGAGTGTCGTTAGGAAGGCCATACACAAACGGTGAAGGGCACAAAGTTCGATCGGGCATTTGATCTTCTTAAATAACTACAGCTCAAGACTACAAGGAACATTTGTAGAGCCCTGCCATGGTTTGCGATCATTCCCGTAAAGGAAACACCGGTGTTTCCTCGCTCTCAGGTCCTCCAGAAGCCTCCTCGTCTCCCCGGGGTGCATTCGAGGGATTAGAAGATCCTCCATGATGGTGTAGGGGATGATTTATGGGTCCAGTAAGGAGAGAGGACACAAGGAGCATGAGAATATTTTTCCTTTCTTTCCCTTGTTATTTGTATATTTCTCTTCTTTCCCTGCATGGTCTTCATCCATCCCTCCTTTTCTCCTCACTCCTGCGCCCTATTTTTCTGATTCTATTCTATTCCCTCACTTCTCCCTCTTCTTCTGCCTTCTCTTCCAAGCCTCCCACATTCCCAACTGCACTTCTTTCCTTTGCCATTCTCCGACATGTTCTTCTCCTTCATGTCTTTATCTGCCACCTTTCCTAAACACCTTCTTCTCCGCTCGCTCTCTCTTTCTCGACTAACTTGTTTTCTCTCCCTCCCCGCCCCAGGAACTCCTATACGGTGTAAACAGATGATTAGGTGCTGCCCTTTGATTTCAAGTCTTTGACTAAATCCATCCTGATCATTTTGACAGCCTGCGCGCTTCTGCTCTGCGGCGCTTGGCTGATAATGAGGCTCTTATTCTTTCTTTGCCCCCCTCCTTCACATTATGGTGATGCTGTTTATGAAACCCCCCCTGGAGTCTAATTCCAAGTAGGCTGAGATTGTTTGCAGACTTTACATCTGTCTACACATTTTCAGGTCATCTAGTCTTTATTGCTTTCACCAAACACTCTAATATAATTATCTCTCCTCGGTTTGTTTCCAGCGGAGCTGTCAGGGGCAATAATGTCTAAAAGAAAATTTCCCCCGTTGTATTTCAAATTTGCTGAACAAAGGTTACACGGTGAAATGTAACTCTCAGAAATGCTGCATTTGAGTTTTCTTGTTGCAGACCTTTGTTTCTCTCTCTCTCTCACGTCTTGCTGACAGCTTTAGACACATTATCACAATTAGTCAACATTTCTCCGAGGAGTTGTTCCGATCTATCCGCCCCCGCTTCATCCTATATACTGAGCTGTCAGATTCTGACTTATGATGATGTTTTCCCCCTCGGTACTTGTTCTGTTGAAGGGTTTCACTCATAATTAATCTGCAGTAAATCCATATTGCGAGAGAAAACCTGTTTCCTGATGTGATGGAGGTGCTCTAAAATAAAAGCAGGTGTTTTATAGATATAATGCCAGATGTTTCTGCACGAACTGACTATGACAAACAAGACGGCATTATTTTTCTTTGAATAATTACTTTTTGAGGAGCTAAGATGTCTGGCTTTCAAAACTCACTCTTTTTGAGCATTAAAGTAAGGCCCATTTAGTAGCGGCTCTTTCAATCACATGGCATGATATTCCACAGCAGATTCAGTTTGTCATCTTATCATGCAATTATAAATGCTCCATTTTTTGGGGATTTCTTTTCCATGTTAGCTGAATAATTTAGAAGTTAAGTCTTGACTTTGGAAAGAGCAGTTGACTGTAGAGTATCACGTGTGTGTGTGGAACAAGATGTCCTTTCTCGAGCTCCGTATCGCACGGATCTCTAAGCCCCGCCCACGTGTAAACGGTCCAATGAAAATCGAAGGATTTGAATCCTCTTGTAACTGCTACGCCACACACTCCGCTCCAATATGGCGTCTCAATGGGAAATATGCTAATACCTAGCGGAGGAGAAGTTAAAAAACCTCTTCAGGTATGAGTCTCCTCATTGGTTTATGTTGATCAGTTTCTTAGGTGAATGTGTGTACAGTGTGTGCTCCGGGAAGTATTTGTAGTATGGTATGTTCTTGTATTGTGAGGTAATGAAGTTAATTAGCTAACGTTACCGGACAGACAATTAAGCTAGCAACATTAGCCGCTTGCAATGCTAACCCCGCCCCTCACGTTATGTGTTGCAACGTGTTCGAAGTAAGCTGCTTTACAGTATAGTTTGTGAATTGGTGTGTCTCTAGTGTATTCTTTACTATATACTTGTATAATTTAGTATAAGTTGGATACTTTAATGCAAGTTCTGTTGCTGGTGGTACAGCACAGCTTGTAACATTTACGTTCTGTAGATAATCAGTAGAAGCACTGTACTGACATTTGTATTCATAGTATGATATGTGGTTACCTTGAAAATCCAGTAACTTAATTCAAATATCCTAAAAAATAGGTTCTTTAAAGGCCTATATACCCGAATGTTGTGACCTGCAAACCAGAGTAAAGAACCAATCATTTACCACGACTGCTAAAGAGTTTTAAACACCTTTACTACTCTTAAGATCATGATCCTTTACGAAGTGTTGTCTAGCTTAATGTATTATGTAACACCAACGAAAATAGTTATTCTGGCCCTGCTTATGTTTTGATATTGGCCTTTAATTAAAATTCTTAACCCAGTTATCTGCTTTATTGTTGTGGAAGTAAAATTTCCCTCCAGACTGCAGCTTGTACAAAATGTTAGTTTTCTTTTTTCTCCAGATTGCTGCTTTGAGAAATGATCCCATTGGGCTGCCGGAATAATTAACTAAGCGAGCTTCAGGGTGGCTGACTCTGAAAAATACAAACTCGCTTTAAAGTAAAAGCTTATCAAATTATGCCAAATCCTTCACTATGGTTTAAATGATGTCATCATTTGTTGGTTATCTGAAGCTAGAGATACTCCAACTCTGAATAGGTGCTAGTACAATATGATACTAATGTTTTACTTTATAATAAAAACTAAGCTGCCTTCCATACAGTATGAACCTCTGAACTTTATATATATATAGATAGGTATATCA
>NW_022285922.1:0-3177 GCF_004355925.1 Anarrhichthys ocellatus | reverse complement strand
AGGAGGAAAAATGGATTTGGGAGTTACTGACTTTGTTAACAAAGAAAGGAGGATGGACTTTGTCTTTAAGTGAACAGCAGCTTTGGTAAGTGAACTGCTTTTGTGTTTTTACATCTGCAGTAGCGTTACTACTGTGTTCATTTGTCTATCGTGTCGTTTTTGTGAATAATATGAATGCCTCGTGCTCTAGCGCTGCAGTGTTGCTGGATTGATTTGTTGCTTTGTTGTCATATAAATATATGCGACTGGTTCTTGTGAGTTTGTTCTTGTCATTGTGTTAATTACATTGATTTGGACTATATTCATTGTCCGTTAATTACGAAGCATCCCGTCAGCGCGGGGTTATTGTTCGGACAATTGAATCCGTTTGGGCTGTTGTTTTCTTTAACAAAGCAAGAATGATGGTCTGGAAAAATGGGGATTGTGTGGCGATTGCTTTAGCCTCTCTGAATCAGTAGGGAACAGCTAAACGCTGTTCGTAGATTGTGTGCCGCTGTTGTTTCACCACTAAGCTAGTTTAGCGTAGCCTCCCTGAAGACACTTGTGGTGCTTCAGCTGTTTTTTGTTATTGTTCCGGGTTCGAAAGGTCACAGCTCGTTGTCTGTTACTTGAGCGCAGTCCACCGAAAACATTACATTTCCCACAATTTAAGCTTCTGCATTTTCCAAATGCACTAGTATTATTCAAACGTGGTGTTCGGTTCTTAAGCCTCGTATACCGAACGGTTTAATACGAATATGTGTATTGTTACACCTCTAGAAACAAATAATAACCATAGCTGTGGCGTCATAATGAGCTTAGTTGGAGCTGGCTCAAGTGTAGTAGGACAGCACAGAAGGCCCAGGTATAAAATGCACGGCCCGCCACTGATGTATGTACAGTACATCTGGTAACTTCTGTTTTCTGGTCTCATTTCTGGGTCAGTGTGTTCAACTTTGTACATTTACTGTGATAAGAGAGCCATGGGGTCTTTGAGGGCAGAGCTACAGAATTCCGTGTCAACTGGATTAACAATAGCACATTATCTAATGGTTATTTTATAGAACTAATGTCTGTACACTTTAAATATTAATTTGAATCTCAGATTTACATTAGTAAAATTGAATGCCAAATATCTTTTCCAGATCTGGAATTTATTGTAATAAAAATCTTTTCCCTTAACTGTTCTGATTAATTATAAAGCAGCAATGCAGAATATCTGCTCTCCATATGGTACATAGGCTGGTGCACATGTTCATTCATTACCTGATCAACTGCACACGCGCTCCCTGCTGCTATATATTCCCCGGAGTCTTTGTGCTTTCTCTCCTCATAGGTTTCCATGGATCGTGGTTATATCTGGACCCTGGTCCTTCCTCCTGTCTCCTGCCGTGGCCCTGCTGACACCCACTGCTAATATCATTTTTTTTATTATTGTCATATGATTATGCTCTCCCTGAGTTTTTCCTGTACTGATGTGAGGGTCCCGGGACAGAGGATGTCGCATGTGTATAGATTGTAAAGCCCTCTGAGGCAAATTTGTGATTTGTGTTTTTGGGCTATACAAAATAAATTTAATTGAATTGAATATATAAAGCTGCAGTTTATTCTTGCTTCTATTAATTTGTTGTGATTACAAACTGAAATTATTACTATGATTAAAGTTTTCATTCAAGATCACTAGGGGATTCATCTGAATCTACATATATAAATGACTGACTCAATACTTGATGTCCTGTAGAGCTAAGTTATAACAAGGGGGCTTTGAAGCAGCTCAGAGCTCATTTGTTTTAACAATGGTCATGCAGCTACGTAATCCCCCCAAAATGTACTCCACGCCCTAGTTTTATCAGTGGAGTGCAGTCCATACAAGCGTCTTCCTCCTATGTAGTATTACAGTGTGTGGAGAAAGGGGCTACCATGGTGGACCCTCCTGTTAACTGTGTTAGCTCACATCAAGTCCACATGTAGAAAGAACTGTGGTTAAGATTACTTTTTTAAAAAACAGCATTTTGGTTTGAGCAACATTTTTTGTGGCAGCATAAAATGGAAATCAAAAAGTAATAATCAAAGGATTAATAAGTGAAGATTTCACTGCCTCGAGTGTAACCATAATGCATCTGGCAGAGGTTAATAGGATTGTTTATCAGTGTCGTTGAGTCTGTGATTAAGTTTTTTAACAGTCGCTTCACTCAGAAGTAAAACGGCTTTAGTTTTGGATGGTTAGAATATAATCAGCCTTGCATAAAAGATATTGAAGGGTCTGCGTTGGTGGGCGCCTGTTACCAGTGAGACGTGAAACAGGATGCAGGTAGTTCAGTCTGAGTAACAGATCTGTGAGTTTAAATACTTATCAGACGCCAAAACGCTGCCCTGCTATCTATAGACCCCCATGTGGATGTTGGTGGACGTGGTGTTCTGCCCCAGCCATCCAGACAAATTAGTAAGCTTTAAACATTGAGTGAAACTGTTACCAGTTAAAAAAATGTCTGGTTGTTGCATGTTCGGTTGTCAGAATCAATATTCCAAAAGTGGACTCTTTCCTATTTCTTCTTAAGAATTCCGACAATTTCACAACCGTTTCAGAGCAACAATTGTTACAGTTTAACGAGTGACCATGTTAACTGGTGACTTTTAGCTGAACGCATCCGTGGTTGCTCGTAGTAAATTGTGTAGATGGTTGATGTAGATAAAAAACACAAATTAGTCTGTAGGACAGCTTCAAGTTCTGTTGGTGTTTTCAAAAGCTGGCGTCACTATACGGCAACCATGATGCATTTGGCTAGCAGTCACCGGTTAACACGTTTGCTCATTAAACCCAAACACCTCTATGGCTGGAAGTTACTAAATGTGGAGTCTCCCACTGGACTGATCAGAAATGCTCGTGTTTTAAAACTGAATAAAGTCAAACCTCCATAGTCTATGTATGTGGCCACTACTGTGTGACTTGCTAATGTATTCTACCAGCTCACTAATAGCATACGGATCTGGAAAGTATATTTGTTCAGGTTGCATTGGCGAACTTTGGTGGTTAATGTCCTTGAATAGCTTGACAAGCTACATACGTCCTCATTGTTTACAAACTGTAAAAGCCTCTATAATACAATGAGACAGGATTATACACAAACAAATGACAATAATGTAGTTTCTTTCCAGCAGTTAGCATTGTTTTAAATTGTTTTTTATTATCATGTCCAC
>NW_022285921.1:0-3178 GCF_004355925.1 Anarrhichthys ocellatus | reverse complement strand
CCTCTTCCACGTCACTCTTCTTGTTTTTCTTTGTCTCTCCTTTACATTTCTTTCTTCTCTCCTTGTCCTGTGCTTTCCAATGACCCTCTCTCCATCAAATCACATATGGCTTACATGCTAAACTAAGGGTCCACTCTGCTGGTAATTTATAGCCTCTCGTTTGTGCAAACCTTCGGTGATTTACGTGTTCTATGTTCTCTCCCTCTTTTACACTTTGTCTCTTTCTAATTCATTCTTTGATCTTTCCTTCATTCTTTTTGTCAGTCACTTTAAAAAAAATCATATTCACTATAACTATAAATCACATGTGTTCGCTTGCCTCACTTCTATCTCTCGCCTCTTTCCATTTCTCTCACATCCCATTCTCTTGTGTCATCCAATTCCCCATCTTTTCCTCTCTCTTTCCCCATTTTGTCCCCCATCCCTTCATCTTGTAGGGTGTGAAGTGGCTTAGGTGGCTGCGCTGCATGTGCAAGCTATAAGAGGGTCAGCTGTCTATTTGCACTTTTAACGTCTTAACTCTATACGATGGGCCATTTATTCTCACTCTCTCTCTCTCTCTTTCCCTCTCTCTCTTTCCCCCTTTCCGTCCTCTTTCTGTGTCTATTGCTCTCTATCTCTCTCTTAGGACAGTAAATGTTTTAACTCTCCATTCTATGGGCCATTCATTAAGTTAGTGTACTTTAATAAATAGTCTGATGTGTCACTGGCCAGTGAATTAGTGGCACTTAAAATCACCCACTAGTGGCCAATAGATAGCTGGAAGCTTTGATATGCAGCGGCCACTTTTCCTCAGAAAACCAATTAGAGCTTACCAGAGCCGATACGTTAATAACACACGTGTTAGCATTCAAAGCACAAACAATTTCACTAGCAGTGAGACAAGACACAAGAGAATGTTCTAAAAATTAGGTACATTTTTTTATAAATATTACTTTTATTTTAATTGTGAATACAGAATACATTTTTTATTCAAACAAGTGTATTATAATAGTAACAAAATAGATTAGTACTGGTATACCAGTGACACACAATACTATAACACCACAGTCACACAACCCCAATCCCATTGCATATCCATTTACATCTAATGTTTAAACTGTTTCAGTTTATTTGTTTACAGTCAGAGGTTTATGGAAACACATGAAATGTGTCATTCCCAATTTCAACAAACTATCAATCATGTATTGGTATGTTGATTTATTTAAAAAAGTCATGCTTAGCAGATTTTACGTTTTTACATATGACAGATTTGTTCAATGATGACTGTCTGATAAGCCACACAGAAACTGACATTTGAGGAAAACCTACTTGACTTATTGTAAGTGGGAACATGACTTTAAGTGACATTTTTATATATTTTTTCCAACACAAAGTTGTAAAATCCCAAGATTCATCTTTGAAATGAAACATGATTGCTGGTGGCAAAGTCTTCATCACAAGACAGCAGCTTAGCTGTACGTTTATTTTCAAATGTGTTCTGCAGTCTCTGTTTCTCTGCATCTCGCTCTCTCGTGGTCAGAAACCAATCAATGCAGTAGAAAGTTTCATTCTGTACATCACCTAACATATTGTTTTGCCTATATGCAGCCAGGCATGTGAACTTTATATACGTCACCCTTTTTAAGAGAAAAAACAAGTTCTGTGCATATAGTCGGTTGATTCCCACGGGTGAATCTAAGTGATAATATTTGCAGAAATGCCCCAAGCTAATAATATAGCCTTGACAGGGGAAAGGTGATTGGCATAGACATAGTGTGTTTGTGAGACTCGATGATTATGTGTATGTGCATTGTCAAGAGAGGCAGGAGGTTAATTCAATCCTATAGAAACGCAGCATGGAGGGGATTGGACAGCACAGCCCTGAGGGTGTCACTGGCCTCAACCCCAATAGGGGGCAGAAAGCGTGCACACACACACACACACACACGCACACACGCACACAGAGAGAGAGACACATACACATATGGACCTTGTGACTTAAGGGTATAAAAACTGAAAAGCCTAGGAAAAGCCAAATTGTTTTTATATCTAGTTTCTGGTGCATTTCATTTAGAGCAAAGGAGTATAAATGATGAACATGGATTAATAGCTCTCTCTCTCCATATATACGTATATATATATATATATATATATATATATATATATGTAATTTTCTATGTATAATATATTTATAGAAAATGCTGCATAAAACAAGGACAAGAAAGAGGAGGACATTTAGAGAAGCGCAGTGATGGAGGGCGGTAAGAGGGATTGAGGGCATGGGGAGGGGAGAAGGGAATAGAGTGAATGGAAGGAAGAATGAGTGGTGCCTGTGGAGAGAGGGATGTGTGAGAGAGGTGTATACGTGGAGGACAGAAGTGACCAAAATAGAGTTTAGACAGCAGGATGATGCAAGTGGCAGAGGAAAATGGAAGAGATAGCCTAAATAAACGTTACGCCTTTTCAGTCAGACCAGCACAGTTGCCAACTAAGCATGTTGCTGTGGTGTGTCATGTACATGCATATTTGATGCAAGCTACTGCACTTTAAATTGAATACAAAGACATTCATGAAAAATGTTGCCTATTCAAATGTCATCCCTTCTTCTAATGTCTCTGAAAAAAATGACTGGTGGGAAGTCACAGTCAGGTTTCAGTCACTTCAGCCTTCAGTCTCCAGTGTTGATCTTTTGATCAGTATCATGGCCCTCTATGAATAGGGACAACAACAACATATACAGTTTCCTACCTTTTAAACAGCCTAATAGATCCATATCTGACTGTGAAGGAATCTGCTGAGAATTTAACCATCGATAAAAAAATACCTGATCTGATCTGAGGTAACATAATTTGTGCACCAAAGTCATTCAAAAAAACAAATGTGGAGAATGTTGATGTTGTATTGAAAGGTATACGCTGTGGAGGTTTTGGTGTGTCATGCACACCAACAAGGACAAAAACGAGCGGCACAGATGCTCACCAAGGGCCCGACGTTGCCAGGGCCTTTAAACCTATACATTCACACACATAAGCATACATGCTAAGTATGCTCACAGACATGTGCGCACAAACACTGAAAATGATAAGCTTGCACTCACTGCTATTATTCAGGAAATAAAATTGCTCTTGAATGCATCAGGCCTAAAATACGTGTGTGTGTGTGTGTGTGTGTGTGTGTGTGTGTGTGTGTGTGTGTG
>NW_022285920.1:0-3178 GCF_004355925.1 Anarrhichthys ocellatus | reverse complement strand
GATATATTTCAAATGTTTATTTCTTTTAATTTTGATGATTATAACTGACAACTAAGGAAAATCCCAAATTCAGTATCTCAGAAAATTAGAATATTGTGAAAAGGTTCAATATTGAAGACACCCGGTGCCACACTCTAATCAGCTAATTAACTCAAAACACCTGCAAAGGCCTTTAAATGGTCTCTCAGTCTAGTTCTGTAGGCTACACAATCATGGGGAAGACTGCTGACTTGACAGTTGTCCAAAAGACAACCATTGACACCTTGCACAAGGAGGGCAAGACACAAAAGGTCATTGCAAAAGAGGCTGGCTGTTCACAGAGCTCTGTGTCCAAGCACATTAATAGAGAGGCGAAGGGAAGGAAAAGATGTGGTAGAAAAAAGTGTACAAGCAATAGGGATAACCGCACCCTGGAGAGGATTGTGAAACAAAACCCATTCAAAAATGTGGGGGAGATTCAGAAAGAGTGGACTGCAGCTGGAGTCAGTGCTTCAAGAACCACTACGCACAGACGTATGCAAGACATGGGTTTCAGCTGTCGCATTCCTTGTGTCAAGCCACTCTTGAACAACAGACGGCGTCAGAAGCGTCTCGGACTGGACTGCTGCTGAGTGGTCCAAAGTTATGTTCTCTGATGAAAGTAAATTTTGCATTTCCTTTGGAAATCAGGGTCCCAGAGTCTGGAGGAAGAGAGGAGAGACACACAATCCACGTTGCTTGAGGTCCAGTGTAAAGTTTCCACAGTCAGTGATGGTTTGGGGTGCCATGTCATCTGCTGGTGTTGGTCCACTGTGTTCTCTGAGGTCCAAGGTCAACGCAGCCGTATACCAGGAAGTTTTAGAGCACTTCATGCTTCCTGCTGCTGACCAACTTTATGGAGATGCAGATTTCATTTTCCAACAGGACTTGGCACCTGCACACAGTGCATCAAAATTAAAAGAAATAAACATTTGAAATATATCTGTGTGTAATGAATGAATATAATAGACAAGTTTCACTTTTTGAATGGAATTAGTGAAATAAATCAACTTTTTGATGATATTCTAATTATATGACCAGCACCTGTATATGTGTGTGTATATACAGTTGTGTGAAAAAGTGTTTGCCCCCTTCCTGATTTCTTATTTATTTGCATGTTTGTCACACTTAAATGTTTCAGATCATCAGACAAATTTAAATATTAGACAAAGATAACACAAGTAAACACAAAATGCAGTTTTTAAATGAAGGTTTTTATTATTAAGGGGGAAAAAAAATCCAAACCTACATGGCCCTGTGTGAAAAAGTGATTGCCCCCCCCCACCCTGTTAAAACATAAATTAACTGTGGTTTATCACATCTTTGGAAAGCTGAGTTCAATTTCTCTAGCCACACCCAGGTCTGATTACTGCCACACCTGTTCTCAATCAAGAAATCACTTAAATAGGACCTGCCTGACAAAGTGAGGTAGACCAAAAGATCCTCAAAAGCTAGACATCATGCTGCGATCCAAAGAAATTCAGGAACAAATGAGAAACAAAGTAATTGAGATCTATCAGTCTGGAAAAGGTTACAAAGCCATTTCTAAAGCTTTGGGACTCCAGCGAACCACAGTGAGAGCCATTATCCACAAATGGCGAAAACATGGAACAGTGGTGAACCTTCCCAGGAGTGGCCGGCCGACCAAAATTACCCCAAGAGCGCAGCGACGACTCATCCAAGAGGTCACAAAAGACCCCAGAACAACATCCAAAGAACTGCAGGCCTCACTTGCCTAACACTTTTTCACACAACTCTGTGTGTGTGTGTGTGTGTGTGTGTGTGTGTGTGTGTGTGTGTGTGTGTGTGTGTGTGTGTGTGTGTGTGTGTGTGTGTGTGTGTGTGTGTGAGATAAATGTACTAATAAATGTGTCAGTACTTTCAATGTTTTTTTTTTTGTAAATGTTGGCTTTAAAGTACTTTTTTTGGTAAACTGTCAAAATATTCTCCAACTCCAACAAAATATGTTCTGGAGTGTTTTTCTCAAAGTTTTTGCAGCGCACCAGTTGTTAGCATTAGCATGCTCGTCGGCTTTAGCTCTGTTAGTCGAGCTCACTTTACGCTGACTTGCATTGAACTGAATGCTGATATTGTTCAACGAAAAGTCGTGTATAATCTGTGGATACGCTTCAAACATTTCATTTGCAATGGCATCACCCAAATGTGTCAACGAGCAGAAATAATATGGACATCGTAGATGATACGGAATTAAAGAATACGGTCAAAATGTTTGAGTCGGCTACAATTTGCCTTCACTTGTGTATTTCAGACGGTTTGTTTCTCCTGTTCAGGAAATATCAAGTTCTTTCTAAGATGTTCTAATGGTATCTAGGGTTGGGTATCGTTTGGGTTTTTTCCGATACCGGTGCCTGAACCGATACTTTTTTCTTCAAATTGAACAATATATTAAGTGTGTAAAGTATACTGTAAATAAATACAAAACACTTGGCTTCAAACTACAGCTTCAAACTTTTTAACTTAAACCTATGAACAATATATTAACTGTTAGCAGTTTACAGTATACTTAAATAAATAAAAATGAATACAAAAACACACACACTACAGCTTCAAACTTCAGCAATTCTTTTGCAGAAATATGAGCACATTTGCCTTCTCTGGCAAAATACTACACGTCTCATGACTTATATTATTTTATTTAACCAGTTGGTGACGCTAATGTGCCAATTCATCGTTTGCCAACCGCCACTACACCTCGAAGAAAAAAGCTTTGCGTGCCTGTGGATGTTGTGCTTATGAGTGCCAGCACAGATCTTGTTCTCGTTGTTTTTTTTTTTTTGGTTTTTTTTTTGGTTTTTTTTTTATAAATCATGGCCGAAGCTTCGCCAGAATGATGGAGGGGTTTGTTTCTAAGCGTGCACGGCTCATCTGGTTGTAATAATACTATGAGTGAGGAGCATCGTTACCTGCTGCCAGGACGGAGTCATCAGAGTAGTGTAAAAAAAGTATTTCAATCGGCTCAGGCACTGAAAGGAAGCACCGAAATATGCGTTGCGTTTCGGTCCGGTAGATACCGGTCGTATAGGAACCGGTGCCATATTGGCACCGATTTTCGGACCACCGAGGGTTCTAGAAGTCCTTTTAAACGGTCAAGTGTCTTTTGAGGAGGTGTTGTGGTCCTTCAAGAGAATCTAAAGTCACT
>NW_022285919.1:0-3178 GCF_004355925.1 Anarrhichthys ocellatus | reverse complement strand
CTCTCTCTCTCTCTCTCTGTGTGTCTTTCACTCAGGCGTACCTGAACAGTGACGCTCTGAGTCGCTTCCCAGAGATCGAGCTGTATGAAGCCGTCCAGTCGTGGCTGCGACACGACCGGCGGCGCTGGCGGCACACCGACACCATCGTGCAGTCCATCCGCTTCTGCCTCATGACACCCGCCAACATCTTCGAGAAGGTGAGCGCTGGGTTTCTGACTCTTTTCCCCCCCGACGGGAATCTGCGTTGTTGTTTTTTTTTGTGACGGCGCTTTCTTCCTCTCCACAGGTGAAGACGTCTGAGTTTTACCGTTACTCCCGACAGCTGAGGCAGGAGGTGGATCAGGCGCTCAGCTACTTCCATGATGTCAACCAGCAGCCTCTGGTGGAGACGCGCTCCAACCGCATCCGCTCCGTCCGCCCGCAGACCGCCGTCTTCAGGGGGATGATCGGCCACAGTATGGTCAACAGCAAGATCCTCCTGCTGCAGCGCCCAAAGGTGTCCCGCCGTTTGTCCCACCGGCTGGCTTGCGATCCGTTGGCATGAAGTGAGTTCTAGTAAGCTGAGCTTTTTGGTCCCTCAGGTATGGTGGGAGCTGGAGGGACCTCAGGTGCCGCTGCGACCGGACTGCCTGGCGATCGTCAACAACTTTGCCTTCCTGCTGGGTGGCGAGGAGCTGGGGCCCGACGGGGAGTTTCACGCCTCCTCCAAAGTCTACCGCTACGACCCTCGACAGAACTCGTGGCTCCGCATGGCCGACATGTCGGTGCCCAGGTGAGAGGAGCCCACGAGCTCTGGCTGTCTGTCACATTGTGTTCATTTCAAGGTGACTCCATGCTTCATTATGATTAGTGGTGAAACAGATCCCCCCCCCCCATGGATTAATGACAGTTTAACCATCACAGTGTGAAATAAAGTTTTACTAACAATCGTGTGAAATATGGAATTGTTAAATTCATCGATGCATATTCACGGTGTGTTTGTCATCCGCAGGTCAGAATTTGCCGTCGGCGTCATCGGCAAGTTCATCTATGCCGTGGCGGGTCGCACGCGGGACGAGACCTTCTACTCCACGGAGCGCTACGACATCACGGAGGACCGCTGGGAGTTCGTGGACCCGTACCCGGTAAACAAGTACGGTCACGAGGGAACCGTCCTCAGCGGCAAACTGTACATCACCGGCGGCATCACCTCCTCCTCCACCTCCAAACAGGTGTGCGTGTTCGACCCGGGGCGGGAGGCTGGAGGAGGAGGAGGAGGAGGAGGAGGTGGTGGTGGTGGTGGTGGTGGTGGTGGTGGTGGTGGTGGTGGAGGAGGCGGCGGCGGCGGCGGCGGGAGCAGCTCAAACGGGTCCGACGCACACAGGACACGCGCCGGCCGCGGCCCGCCGCTGCCCGCCGCCCATGCCAGCTGCTGGGAGAACAAATCCAAAATGAACTACGCCCGTTGCTTCCACAAGATGATCTCACACAACGGGAAGCTGTACGTGTTCGGAGGCGTGTGCGTGATCCTGCGGGCGTCCTTCGAGTCGCAGGGCTGCCCGTCCACCGAGGTGTACGACCCGGACACGGACGAGTGGACCATCCTCGCCTCCATGCCCATCGGGCGCAGCGGCCACGGGGTGGCGGTGCTGGACAGGCAGATCATGGTGCTGGGCGGCCTGTGTTACAACGGCCACTACAGTGACTCCATCCTCACCTTCGACCCCGACGACAACAAGTGGAAGGAGGACGAGTATCCCAGGATGCCTTGCAAACTGGACGGTCTGCAGGTGTGCAGCCTGCACTTCCCAGAGTACGTGCTGGAGCACGTCAGACGCTGTAGCTGAGGTCTGCTCCGCAGGGAGCCTCCTTTTTCTTTTTTTATAGAAATGAGAAATGTGCCGTTCAAAGGACTGAAGTCTCTCCCTCTGGGGGGGGGGGGGGGTCGGGTGTCTCACAGGTGAGGAGATGCGTTTTTGAAGAGTAGAGACCTGTGCTCACCTCCAGGTGAGAGGGAACATGGCCCCCGTGTGCCGTTACTATCTGCTGTTCTCAATGAAGCCAATCAGAGCGCGACGCGGTGAAGACGCTAACGTACGTTAGCTTGAACATTTTCAGAATTAGCTTTCTCAGAAAATTTTAAGGAAAAAAAAAAAAAGTTTTGTGAAGAGAAAGAGAAAAACCAAGTTAAATTCTGCTGGTTTGTTTGGACTGTGGTCAGTTTCCTCTTCTACTACTCACCTTCTGTATTTAGGCTGTCCAGTCAAGCTTATCGCAGAAACGCACTGGAAGCAACGCAGCCGTTTCCAAAGGGAGCTTTTTATTTATATTTCTTATTCCAGCGGTCAAACTATCTATTTAAAGGCAAACAGACATCCTGTACATCGTTAATCGAGTAGAATATAACACAGCAAGTATACAACCAGGTATATAAACACGTCTTTAACACTGTACACTGTAGTGTAGCTACTTCTATGTTCTTAAAGCGGTCTGTGGAGATCAAACGGATGCTTTGACCACGTTGGTACAGACGCTGCTTCAAAAAGTCTCACATTTGCTTCCAGTGCGTTCCAGCTTCTCGTCCTAACTCTGCTCTTTACTCCCAGATATCCACCATACTGTGCTCCTATTCATACAACATCACTGTGTGTGTGTGTGTGTGTGTGTGTGTGTGTGTGTGTGTGTGTGTGTGTGTGTGTGTGTGTGTGAGAGAGAGAGAGAGAGAGAGAGCTGAATGCAAAACATACCGCGCGGTACATGAGGGCATTCCTTCATTCATGCAGCGACGATGGCGACGTTGTGGTGGTGACAGGTGCTATTATTTTGGAGATTACGTGCACAGGAAGGAAAGAGCGGCTCTGAATCCGTCTGGTCACTGGCGGTGCTTCACCTCCACCTACATTCCCTGCACTTTATTGTTATTAGTATTATTTATATGGGTTCCTATTGAGGCTGTAAATGCACATTTTACCAGCACTTGAGAGCAGCTGCAGTATTAAGAAGGTGCTGTGATGTCGCACACATTCAGTCTGACATGAACCGTCTGCGTTGAAACGTGCAGCTAGTGAAGATGTTCTAAACGCTGGGCCTCCTGCAGGAACCTTCTTTATTCTCCTCCGAGTCTGATTCACTGAACTCTCTCAGAAACATTCACCAAAGATTTAAAAGAGCTCGTTCCCTCTGCTGAGCTTCAAGTCAA
>NW_022285918.1:0-3179 GCF_004355925.1 Anarrhichthys ocellatus | reverse complement strand
AGAGAGAGAGAGAGACAGAGAGAGACAGAGAGAGGGAGAGAAACACGTGAGGTGGTAAAAATCCACGCTGAACTTTGGATTCAACAATCACACAGAAACAAAGTTATTGTCCTCTGGACGTTACACAGCTAACAGGTACCAACTGAGTCCATTCACTGAGTTTACTTTATGCTTTTTATTGGTTACTTTGCAGATTTAGATTATTAATACAAAATATGAATGTACTTATATGATTATTTTGTAATAATACTAATGAAATTAAAAAAAAGAAATATATATATATATATATATATATTAGTGCTGAGCAACGATTAAAATATTTAATCGCGATTAATCGCGATTAATCGCATTGTTATGGCAAAGTTCAATAATGAATTCAAAAGTATTGTATTGCGCACTTTTATTTTAAAAGTACTGCTATATGAGCAAAAGGGCAATAACATTTGGTTCACGAGATGCAGGTAGCATGTTTTATACTTAATGTGAATATAATTCATACTTTGTTGGCATCTTATTCTGAAAACCGGATGTTCATCTGAAGAAACCGGATGTTGTCTCACGTTAATCTTTCCGCTACCTTTCAAAGTCGCTCGCTCCCGATCTGTGCCGTTTAAATGTGTTTACCGTGAATTTCAGCATATAGGTGCACTAAAATGTAAGTGTCTGCTGAGTTGACCACGGAGATCTGAGTGTCTGCTGACTTTACCGCAGCGATGTCCAGTAGTCTCCAGGGAGAGCAACAGCTGGTGCAGCTTCTCTCTTTATTTCTGCCCCCCGCCCTCGACCTGAAGCAGAAGTCGCCTTTTCTCTATGGCAACCCTGAAGGGACATCATATCTCCAATACAAAACGATAAACATGAGACAGTCTGTTACAATAATAATAAATTAAAAATACTTACCTGTTTTTTGTTGTTGTTTTTTAATTATTATTATTTTTTTTTTCCCATCTCAAAAGGCTCAAGGACGTTCAGGCACACGTTCACGCACACACACGTACACGCACACACACGTACACGTGCACGCGCACACACACACACGCACACACACAACAGAAAAGGTAAAAGATAGAAAAATAACATAGGCGGTTATAAGAACAATAAAAGTATATTTTAATGCTAAAAGTATTGAACTTATAGGTAAACTTTTGAATGCAGTACATTTGTACACCGTGGTATTACTACTTTAACTTAAGTAAAAGATCTGAGCACACACACACACACACACACTAGCACACACACACACAGACCACATTGATGTACCTCTGATGAGAGTCAGCACAGTCCCTTTGTACACACTGCGGATCCCCTGCTCCTTATAGAGCCGGACCGCACAGTCCACTGGACCCGCATACCTCGACTCTCCTCGGCTCGCCTGCACCTGGAAAACACACACCTCAATACTTTTATCAATGTTTATTTGAAAAAGTATATTCAATTCAATTCACTCCGCTGCGAATCGCCACCTTAACGTGGTGGAGGAGTTTGAGTGGCTCAGTGATCCTGGGAGCTATGTTGTCCAGGGCATTAGCCCCTGGTAGGGTCTCCCAAGGCAAACAGGTCTCGGGGAGAGCCCAGACTAAGAGCGGTTCAAAACGACCCTAATGATAAGCAGCCCACGGACTTTAGCCACCTCGCCCGGACCAGGGAAACCGGGGCACCCTCCCGGAGCCAGACCCAGGAGGGGAGCTCGTCGGCGAGCGTCTGGTGGCCGGGCCTTCGCCCATGGGGCCCGGTCGGGCTCAGCCTGAATAAACAGCATGGAGCAGCCACCCTGTGGACCCACCACCCGCAGGGACAAGCATTGGGGTCAGGTGCAATGCAGACCGGGCGGCGAGTCAGGCGGGAGGCCTGGGTGAGCCGATCGCCGGCAGCATAGACTAGCTCTAGGGACGTGGAACGTCACCTCGCTAGCGGGGAAAGAGCCAGAGCTGGTGCAGGAGGTGGAGCGATACCAGCTAGATATAGTTGGACTCACCTCCACACACAGCGCTGGCTCTGGAACCAAGCTCCTGGAGAGGGGTTGGACTTTGTCCTTTTCCGGAGTTGCCCAGGGTGAGAGGCGCCGGGCGGGAGTGGGGATACTCACGAGCCCCCGGCTGAGCGCCGCTATGTTGGAGTTCTCCCCGGAGAACAAGAGGGTCGCCTCCATGCGCCTACGGGTTGCGGGGAGCAAGGCTCTGACTGTGGTTTGTGCTTATGCACCAAACAGCAGTTCAGAGTATCCGGCCTTCTTGGAGTCGGTGGGAGGGGTCCTGGAAAGGGCGCCGCCTGCCGACTCCATAGTTCTCCTGGGGGACTTCAACGCTCACGTGGGCAATGACGGAGAAACCTGCCGGGGGTGATTGGGAGGAACGGCTTGTCCGATCTGAACCCGAATAGCGTCTCGTTATTGGACTTCTGTGCTTGCCACGGTTTGGCCATAACGAACACCATGTTCGAACATAAGGTGGCTCATAAGTGTACCTGGTACCAGAACACCTTAGGCCGGAGATCAATGATCGACTTTGTAATCGTATCATTTGATTTGCGGCCGTATGTTTTGGACACTCGGGTGAAGAGAGGAGCAGAGCTGTCAACTGATCACCACCTGGTGGTGAGTTGGATCAGATGGCAGGGGAACCGGTTGGAAAGACCCGGCAAGCCCAAACGTGTAGTGAGGGTGAACTGGGAACGTCTGGCGGAGGACCCTGTCTGGGAGTTCTTTAACTCCCACCTCCGGAAGGACTTCTCCCACATCCCGAGGGAGGTTGGGGACATGGAATCCGAATGGACCATGTTCAAAGCCTCTATTGTGGACACGGCTGCTAGGAGCTGTGGCCGGAGGGTCATCGGTGCCTGTCGTGGCGGCAACCCGAGAACCCGGTGGTGGACACCGGAGGTGAGGGAAGCCGTCAAGCTGAAGAAGGAGACCTTCATGGCCTGGTTGGCCCAGGGGTCTCCCGAAGCTGCTGACAGGTACCGGCAGGCCAGAAGGGCTGCAGCTGCGGTGGTTGCGAATGCTAAAACTCGGGCATGGGAGGAGTTCGGGGAGGCCATGGAGAAGGACTTTCAGTTGGCCTCAAGTAGGTTCTGGCAAAACATCCAACGGCTCAGGAAGGGAAAGCAGGGCTTACCCCAGGCTGTTCTCAGCAGGGGGGGGGGAACTGCTGACCCGGACAGGGGACATCGTCGGGCGGTGG
>NW_022285917.1:0-3179 GCF_004355925.1 Anarrhichthys ocellatus | reverse complement strand
GGGGGGGGGTTGGAAAGATAAAAAAAAAAAAACAGAGTCGGTGGATGAGAGAGATTACTCTCAGTAAGAGAAGAGCTCCATGGTTTGAGCAGTGTAGTGACTCCAAGTTTCCTCAGATTCTGATCCTTTTTAACTTATAACACATTTGTAGCCCCAGATAGCACCGAGTGGAGACATTATTCGTAGTGTACACCTGAAGCAGAGCATCACGGTGAAGACGAGACGATGTGCTTATCAACCTGCATGTATTGTATTGTGTAAGTGTAACATTTTATGTCTGTATCTGCTTTGTATGTTTTAATTAGTACTGAACATAGTAGTATAATTATATCCTGTATTTTTTTTTTCACTAACATCAATATTCTTTTCTCCTTTTGTGATTGCTCTGCATGTTGGAAGACGATATTCTAAATAATAATCTAAATGTTTCTAACAGAAATCGTATTTATTCCGATGTTATCGCCACGATCAGAGGATCCGCTCGAGGAGGCAAAATCAATCCGCAGAAATGCTGAGACGTAGAGAAAGCCGTCTTCAGTCCAACATGGAGGAAGCTTTCGTAGCTTCTTAGCTGTGTCGCACCTTTCAATTTGACTTCACCTCCTCTGTTGGCAGTGCCCATCGATCAACTGAGTGAATAAATGTGAACCTGAGAGGTGGATCTTCTCTTAACAACACACCGTGACACTAACTGCAACACATCTTAGGACATGTTTGACTCACTGATCTGCATTTTCTTGGATACCCACAACATGTTCAAGCACAAGTAAGCTTTTTCAGTACCTCTGGTGCTGATAGCTTGTGGCCTTCCTCCACAGTAAACAAGACTCTTCTGTGACTATGAAGGTGAATCAACTGCTGTATAACTGTCTCAACTTATCTTAAAAACTGTCCACTTTTAAAGCTTGTAAAAACAAACCCACAGGTCCTAGCATTCACGATAATACGTTCTTGTAATTATAATGTTCTGATTGTTATTACGACATAGAAGCGTGCTATAGACAACGTCTCTGCGGGGCTCCAAATGTCTTCGGTGTAACGAGAAGGAAGAAAGAATGTACAAAGAAAGGGAACAACACAGAAAAGAGGAAAGAAGGATAATACAGGATGCAAAACGGAAAGACAGGAGGAGGAGGAGGAATGAGAAGGCTGGGATTTGAAGCAAGACAAAAGTATAGTGAGGAGGAAAGATCACTCCTCTGTAATGCTGTGCTCAATGAGGGAGAACCCGAGGAGAATACATTTGAGGTCCTGGAGATGAGAGCTTTACACGCTGCAACATTCTCCAAATCACTTCACATCACTCAGACCTACACTTAGACATGAGCCCTAATCTCCACAAAACGGCTTCCTTTCTCTGCCATTTCTCTTCCTTCACTCTTTCAGTCAGTTTCCCCGTCTTCTCATTTTCTGTCTACTCTGAACTTTCAGATGTTAGACCCTCGGCTGAGCCGACTGTAGATGTCGGGCAGTTTGTTTTGTGTCTGTCAGTTAACGTCTAAACGGATTATTCCATTAACTTCTATTGTGGACGTTCAGAGCCAATGTAGGAAATGTGTTCCCTGTGTGTAGAGATGCTGGTAATGAGGGTGTGGAGATGGAGGAGGTCCAATGACTTTTCATGCACGAGACCAGAGTTCTCTGCAAATAATGTTTGCGTTCTAAAAAACTGTATCCATGATCTGTCCCTAACCTTAAAAGAGGTTAATGTAATGATGTATGTAATCATGTAATTAAATAATATTAAATAATAATATAATATAATAACATACAGCACCCCCTGATTTCGCAAACTGTCGAGAACCCAAGTGAATGTAAAGTCTACCACCCTTCACTGATCGTTGGAAGTGATGTCAAAGGTACAACAAAGACAGAAAGACATGATGAGGGACCTCCGTCTCCACTCTGTGAACACGTCAACCAGCCTCTAAATGAGAACAAACAGTTTGTGATCCGTCACAGTAGGCTTGATTTTCTTCTTCTTGATCACATTTTGGAGAGAGAGCCCACATTCTGTCGATGATTATTCTCAGAGGACATATCTAAGCGAGACTGAGTTCCATCAACCGGATGGGCAGCAGTTCTGGACGTGAATCCTTCCAGCTATCAGATGGCCAATTAAACGAACATACAACTCTGCCGTCATTCGCACAGAACACTTAAAGCATTTCGGCTCCAGTTTGACCTTGATCGTCCCGTGTCGATTGCCTCGAACACATGCCAGCTTCATGCCTTCTGAGCGGGTTCGTCCGGATGTGGCCTTGGTCTTTGGTTCGTCACGGCGGCTGATATATACGTGCAACACGTGTGGCTGCACAAGGACGCACGTAACTGCACTCTTGCACACATATGCATGTTAAAAATATATTCTTTAACAAAGTCCTGCAAACCCAACATCGTAGTAAGTAAAAAGCTGACAAGCCGTATTCACACGGAATACTGAATACGTTTTAATTTGGACCAAAGGAAAGAGATTCACCTTTTCTTTCCTCTGTGTGTGACATTGTAATCTGAGAAGCCCTTTGTTGCCCTCAATGTTCTCCCAGCACTTTGTGCTGAAGCCATAACACACTACATGACTCCATTTGTTCTCATGGTGGCTGTTGACACCTGCAAACAGCTCTGTGTAGCTCTGTCTGTGTAGCCCAGAAAAAACTAAAAACAAACCGGACCTGTTTTGCAGTGAAGACCTGGCTGCTGAAGCCCAAACACTCTCAAAGCTCCAAAACGGATGAGTCGGCTCCAACAAGGGGGGGGGGGACCTATGGTGGGAAAAGGAGCGAAAAGAATGTGATCGGTTAGAAGAGGAGGGAGTGATTGATTAGATGCCACAAAGGAAAGAGAGAAATGGAGATTAGTTAGAAATCTCATTGGGAAAGGATGAAAGGGGAAAAGGCAGATTCAGAAAGAGGAGAGGAAGAGAGTGCGTGTGGTAGTGAAGGGTGTTAGCGTCAGAGACTTTGCATCGGAAAAAACAAGAAAGGAAAACAAAGAATTGAAAGTGATAAAAGGGAAAAGGGAAGGCCGGCAGTAGTGAAAGGCTCCCGGTGACGTGAACGCTCATGTAGTGAGAAGAAGGCCACGGGTCATCAGCCTGGAGCTCGCACGTTATAAAGGGACGACACTGAAGACCCGCCAACAGACAGGGACGGTAAAAGTCAACGCAAATAGGGCCCCCC
>NW_022285916.1:0-3162 GCF_004355925.1 Anarrhichthys ocellatus | reverse complement strand
AGGAATGATGTTTACGTTGTGTGTGGGGGGGGGGGGGACACATCTCTTCTTCTCTTGTTTCTCTCCGGAGGTTCGAGGTAACCGTGAAACTAAAAAAGGGGCGGAGCCACACACTCTTCAACAAACACTCAATAAATTAAGAAAAAAAAAAAAAAAAGTAAAACAACATCGTCACTTCCTGTTTCTCGTCTGGGAGGAAAATAAAAACACGTTGAAATGAGAAGAAGAAGAAAACAGAAAGGTTTTCTTTCTTTCTTGTAGTTTTTAACATGATGACGAGATTAGAGGAAAAAAATAAAGATTAAGGAGCCGGGGCACCTGGGTAATATTTAAATATTCAAAAAAGTTGTATATTTACAAGAAAAAAAAGGAAACCCTCTGAGATTAAAGCAGTAAATGTACGAGAAAAACATCGAACTAAAATCTACAAGAAAAATGAGGAGAAAAAAAAAAAGTTAAAGAAAACCCGAAAAGTTTTACAAAAATAAATGTACAGCCCCCCCCACCCACCCACAAAAAATTATTCAGAGGAAGAAAAAACCTCAAACATTCTCTGAGACTATAAAGAGACTTTTCAGAGTAAAGCGCTGGATTCTTTGACATTTTTACAGGTATTTTTGTTTGTACATTTTTGTCTTTTTCTCGTAAATTTACCACTTAAATCTCCGTATATTTTTTTCCTCAACTGTACGACTTTAACCTAAAAAATGTTGAGATCCCCCCCCCCCCTCTGTAATTATTATTATTTTTGACCTAAGATGACCCAAATACGCCGTCACACACCTTCCTGTCACAACTTTCAAAATAAAATACTTGACGTCAGACTTCCTGTTTCCTTCTTCAGGTGTTAAACGCAACGCTGATCCAGGACCAGACATTTCTCCCCGAGAGGAACAAGAAGCATCCACGGAATAAAAAAGAAAGTTAACGGTTTGTGGAGGAACAGGAAGATGAACTGAGGTTAGAACCTGCTACATCGGTTAGATTGCATTATTAACGCAGTGAGCGATGCGTTCAAAGGCAGTTTAAAAAGAAAGGAGAAAACCTCAACGGTTGATGGAGTCGTGTTGCGTTCGGGATCCGGTTCGTGGTCGTTGTTTTTACCGCCTGTTTAAATTAAACCACATTGCACATGGCTGGAATGACTTAAAAAAATAATAAATCAGCTAAACAGTCCAAGCAAACAATTCAAAGCATTATTTCTTAATGTCTCTACGAACAAAATCCAAATCTAGTACCGAGTTCCGCTTTTCTGGTTCCTCCTCGAGCGCTTCAGCAGCTTTTATTTATTTACTTAATTCAGCACCGGGAAAAAACGCTGCGAGCATATCAGCTGTTTGGGTCGTTTAGAAGCGTTTCATGTTAGGATCAAACTAAACAGGGAGGAGGAGCTCAGGGGAGGAGATCAGGTGAGGAGATCAGGTGAGGAGATCAGGTGAGGAGCTCAGGGGAGGAGATCAGGGGAGGAGATCAGGGGAGGAGATCAGGGGAGGAGCTCAGGGGAGGAGCTCAGGGGAGGAGATCAGGGGAGGTGATCAGGTGAGGAGCTCAGGTGAGGAGATCAGGGGAGGAGATCAGGGGAGGAGCTCAGGTGAGGAGATCAGGGGAGGAGATCAGGGGAGGAGCTCAGGGGAGGAGATCAGGGGAGGAGCTCAGGTGAGGAGATCAGGTGAGGAGATCAGGTGAGGAGATCAGGGGAGGAGATCAGGTGAGGAGCTCAGGTGAGGAGCTCAGGTGAGGAGCTCAGGTGAGGAGATCAGGGGAGGAGATCAGGGGAGGAGCTCAGGTGAGGAGATCAGGGGAGGAGCTCAGGTGAGGAGATCAGGGGAGGAGCTCAGGGGAGGAGATCAGGGGAGGAGATCAGGGGAGGAGATCAGGGGAGTCGACTGGTTTCATCTCACCAGGTGAACAAAAAGAAAGCAAAGAATAATAATAAAAAGGACCCAAACTCTTCAGTATTTTCACGGACGATGAAAATCTTTTCTGGAACTCTTGCTGTCGCTCCTCGTGAGGAAGAGGAGGAGGACCCTTCATCTCTCCTCCTTCCTGGACACCTTCGAGGAATGCCATGCAGTGGACCTGAGGACACAAGAACCATCACCCACCTGTCAGAGGGGCTTCAAAGGGTCCCTACGCTGCAGTGACCCTGGTGGTCGTAAGGTGAACTGCAGTCAGCATCATATATTGGTTCAAAGATGCCAACTAGCTGACGTCACAGAGCAACCTTCCCCGGAGCCATGCCGCGTAGCTAAGCTAGCTGGCTAACTTTAGCTTAGCTTACCATCTACACCTCGGACTTTAAACACGACTCTGCCACCTGCATATATACATATACATATATATATATACATATATATACACATACATATACATATACATATATATACACATATATACACATACATATACATATACATACACATATATATACATATATATACATATACACATACATATACATATATATATACATATACATATATATATACATACATATACATATATATACATACATATACATATATATATATACATATATATACATACATATACATATATATATACATATATATACATATATATACATACATACATATATATACATATACATACATATATATACATATATATACATACATATATATACATATATATACATATGTATGTATATATATACATACATATATATACATATATATACATACATATATATACATATATATACATATACATACATATACATACATATACATATATACATATGTATACATATATACATATATACATACATATATATACATACATATATATACATATATACATATACATACATATATATACATATATATACATACATATATATACATATATATACATACATATATATACATATACATACATATATACATATATATACATATATATACATATATACATACATATATATACATATATACATATATACATACATATATATATATACATATATACATACATATATACACATATACATATATACATATATACATACATATATACACATATACATATATACATATATACATACATATATACATACATACATATATATACATATATATATACATACATATACATATATATATACACATATATACATATATATATACACATATATATATA
>NW_022285915.1:0-3183 GCF_004355925.1 Anarrhichthys ocellatus | reverse complement strand
GGGGGGGGGGCCGGGATGTTGATCATACATCAGCATCTCAGAACATGACTCCAAAAAGAGCTTTTATTGATGGGTCATGAGAGAAGAGCGTATGAGAGAACACCAGTGTTCCCCTTCGTTCCTCGTGTTCATCCTAAACACCCTGATGTGTGTTTTTATAGTCCGTGATCTCGCTCTGTGTTCTGAAGTGTCTCCATTAGCGGTTGCATCAATGGAGTGTTTTTTTTTTTTAGTTCCCCTTGAGGGACAGAAGTGGAAGGACCCCATTCTGCATCGCCTCAGTGATCCATCTGCGACTGGTCAATACGGAATGATTGACCATGAATGTGGCTGCTTCTTTATGCTTTCTGAGGCACAATAAGACTCTGGAAGCGCCGACACGGGGTTCATATTTTTGCTTTAAGAGAGGGTTGCACGCTTGTGTGTGTGTGTGTGTGTGTGTGTGTGTGTGTGTGTGTGTGCGCCGAGGTCTCTTTCATCCTGGCCCCGTCCCTGAGGACAGGAGTCAGAGTGGGCATGCACCCTACTCCAAACCCTTCTTTGATAATCTCCCCTAATTGGTCGGAGTCGCAGTCTCACGAGAAAGCTAATTAAAACAAGGTGTTGAAGGGGAAAATAACAAAATAATTGTGGTTTGTGTGTGTGTGTGTGTGTGTGTGTGCGTGTGCTCTCATGCCAATATCTGCATATATTCATGCAAGACCGTGTTTCAGTGAAGTCATATTTGTTTACAAAAACATGACTCGCGGTCGGCTGGTCGAGTGCCGTATTGTTTCTGTTTGTGCGTGATGCATTTTTCATATATGCAATACATATATGAGCTGTGTGGAGTGTTCTGGTGTTCTGTGTGTGAGATGAGAGTGCATCCAGACGAACAACGTGAGGTAAATCAAACGCCTCCCGTCTTCCCCTCTCACCTCCTCTCTGTCTGTTCTCAGTTTACTCTCTGCTCATATTACTCTTATTTACTTTGATGTGGTTGTTGTTATTTAAAGTAAAAGAATTTCTGGGCCCCACATTTATTTATTCCTCTCTAATATTCGCTGTGCGCAGAGGCTCTTCTGTTGTCGATTCAGCTTTACATTCACACGTTTTCTGTTGTGGGGAAAAAGAGAGAAAGATGGCGACGTGGGATGAAGTCAGAATACAGAAGGAGAGTCAGAGAATCCACGACAGCCTGTTCAATTTGTTCTCCTCTTCTACTTCTTCTTCCCTTCCCTCATTTCCTTTTCCCATCACTGGCCATCTCCATTTACTTATTGAGCTGTTCTGTCATCGATCCGTCCATCGACTGGCCCTCTGATCCATCCTCCATCCGTCTGCCACTGACAGACTTTTAATTGATGAGAGAGCAGGTCAAATTAAGCAATTAGGCCAAGTGGCGGAAAAAGAGACAGAGCGGCATGTCTTTTTTTCAGGTAGACGGGGGGGAAGAGGAGGGGGTGAGAGTGGGAAAAGAGAGGGAGGGAGGATGTTGTGAAGGATAATGAATGCGGGAGGCATAGGCAGATGCGGAATGTTTACGCTTTTTCATTTTGGAATTTGAATGAATTTTTCATAGCTATTCATAAAAAATCCATCAATATTTCACCTGGGGAGAGTGAAGGAGAAAGAGGGGGGGAGAGGGGGGAGGGACCCCTTACGGAATGAGTTGTCATGAAAGTCCATTGAAGCAAACAGAGTCGCTGGAGAAGAAGAGGGAAAAAGGGGGGAGGAGGAGGAGGGATGTTTACGCCGAGGACACAAACACCTAGATAGGGGAAGCGGTGCAAGAGGGGGGAGAGGAAGAGGGGAGGGGGGGGGGGGGGAGGCACGATGTAAATGTCTGGGTGAGAATGAGAACGACGGCTGGCGTGGAATCTGTCGGAAGGTGTGTGTGCTTGCGTTGCATCGTCTGAGACAAAGCCGTATCAAACCCCCCCCCCCTCTTTAACAGCAACAGCAGGAGTGAGGTTGTGTTAATTTTCACTTTGTCAAACCCCATTATGTGAGAAGAGCGTCTGATCCCTCCCCCATTAGCATACAGTGAGGCCCAGACACCTGCGGTTGCTGGTGCCGTGTTTTCTTCAGAGGTTGAAAAATCAACCGGTGGCTCTGGTTCCATAAAACACAGACTGTGATATAACGTCTGTCCTCCAGCAGACTAAGCCTCAGTCCACCAACTGTTACACAGGTTTTTGACTGATGGATTAGTTGATTTAATCGACAGATCTGTAAAACTGACCTGAACACAAAACCGCCACTTTATTATAATTCTTTACCTTTTTATTTAATTTCTTACTCAGTCACTGACATAAAACCTCAGAAAACAAGGCATGTAGTACAAATAATAGCAACACTGGCAGCAATAGTAATAAGGATTTGGCAAATATATATCTAAATATATAGACATGTGTCTATATATTTAGATATGTTTTTGATGCACTTTGGGTTCTCCAGGTGTAGTTCAGGAGATTTGTTCCAGGACTGTTGTGTTGCATTGGTTGCAGCTAGGTGTATCTACTAAACTGCTTCAAGTTGAGTAGAGCAGATCTCAGAGCTGATCCACTGGACTGACCAGTGATCAGTGACGAGGCGTGACCCCCGCAGCCTCTCGTTGAACTCTGCCCTCACCGGACCGTACCATTAAATCCACCCCAGGGGGGGAGGTTATGTGGCGTGTCATTTGCATGAATTTATGCCAGGAGGCGGGTCAGTCATCTGTCTACAGGTAGTCAATTAAATATCTAATTAAGTGGGGAGGAGTTTGAATAATGTAGAGGTATCGACTGGCCTGGCCGGGAGGGAGGGAGGGGGGGGGGGGGCTGGCTGTGTCTAAATCAGTGCTGCTGCAGGCTGATGTTCACCAGTGAATGTTTGTCATACTGTAGGGAAGGAACACTTTGTGTTAAATACACATTATCATTTCTGACATCTCAGATCAAAAACAGTTTAAAAACCGAACCACAGACTGTACATCAGAAGTGGACGTAGTCATCGTGACGTCACATGTTGGTTTGTGGACTGCCGTTATGAAACCCCGAGTTTAGTGATTTCGCTGTCGCCATCTTGGCTTCTTTGCAACCAATGAACAGGAAGTGACCATATCTGGACTGAGGAGGAGTGATGTAGAGACGCCGTATACATCTCTGGTAGAGACCTGTCAATCACTGTGTAGCCCCGCCCTAAAGCATCCCCTGCTTT
>NW_022285914.1:0-3371 GCF_004355925.1 Anarrhichthys ocellatus | reverse complement strand
CGTTAAACTTTATTTACACTGCAGTGGTTAACGTTAAACTTTATTCATACTGCGATGGTTAACGATAAAACGTTATTTGCACTGTGATGTTAACGATAAAACGTTATTTACCTGTGGTGGTTAACGTTAAACTTTATTCACACTGCGATGGTTAACGATAAAACGCTATTTACCTGCGGTGGTTAACGTTAACCATCGCAGTATGAATAAAGTTTAACGTTAAACTTTATTTACACTGCAGTGGTTAACGTTAAACTTTATTTACACTGCGATGGTTAAACTTTATTTACACTGCAGTGGTTAACGTTAAACACCGCAGTGTGAATAAAGTTTAACGTTAAACTGTATTCACACTGCGATGGTTAACGATAAAACGTTATTTACACTGTGATGTTAACGATAAAACGGTATTTACCTGTGGTGGTTAACGTTAAACTGTATTCACACTGCGATGGTTAACGATAAAATGCTATTTACCTGCGGTGGTTAACGTTAAACTTTATTCGCACTGCGGTGGTTAACGTTAAACTTTATTCGCACTGCGGTGGTTAACGTTAAACTTTATTCGCACTGCGGTGGTTAACGTTAAACTTTATTTACACTGCGGTGGTTAACGTTAAACTTTATTTACACTGCGGTGGTTAACGTTAAACTTTATTCACACTGCGGTGGTTAACGTTAAACTTTATTTACACTGCGGTGGTTAACGTTAAACTTTATTCACACTGCGGTGGTTAACGTTAAACTTTATTCACACTGTGATGGTTAGCGATAAAACGTTATTTACACTGCGATGGTTAACGTTAAACTTTATTTACACTGTGATGGTTAACGTTAACCATCACAGTGTAAATACACACTCTGATGGTTAACGTTAAACTTTATTTACACTGTGATGGTTAACGTTAAAGAGGTTCGACTAGCATCCAGAAAAACGGTATCCACTTCCTACTTGACCTTACTGTTATAACTGCCGTCATGTTTCCTGTTAAAATTACAGAACATTCCACTCCCGTATCGATAGAAATGAGTACGAATTAGCTTTTTTTCCAGCTCGTTTGGGGTGTTTTTGTTCTTTATTTGACAGTTTACAGTGGAGGGAGGTTATAAAAACACGGTATGCACAAGAGACCATGTTGGTGAACTCTTACGTCCCCAATCTGTAGTTGTGTAACCGACCTCCGAGTAATCGACCTCCCGCTGCAGAAGAACATTCACCCTCTGATTTCCTGCAGAAGTCTTGAGGCCTCGGACGCCGCTTTGCCGTCTTCTTCACTGATTAGTGTCGAGGTTGTAATTGCCTCTCGCGGGGCTGCAGACGAGCGCGGGGCTGGGTGGTTTTGACAAGTCTACTCGTCCCCCCTCGGCGCCGGGCCGCTTTGTAAGGAGTTAAATTGGATGGTTAATTCGGGTGTTATTTACCCTGTAATTCATTAGTTTCGCCCCGCCATTGGCAGCGGGCAGGCTGTAATTTCACGCTTCGCAATAAAAGATGTCTCATAATCTGCTTCATTTAGCAGCCAAAGAATTTAATGAAATTAACTGCGGCCCTAATTAAGACGGTGAATATTAAAGACCTGCTATCAAGGGCTTTAACGAGGGCGACACGATCCGCCTTCCGCCCGGATTGGAAAAATATCATTTCCCTGGGAAAGGTTGTCACCGCTCGGAGCCATTTTGGCCATGATGACATTTTTGTCATGCACACTAACCCCTGGAAATTAGATTTTTCTCGTGGGGGGGGGCGGTGTCTCTCTCTTTTTAGTTTGAGAAATAATTAAAACAAGGAACACAGGCGTCAATCAAAGAGCATTTTTAGATCCTGCTCATTACGCCTCGGCACGGCGGTCTCCACGGAGCACTCGCTGGCGGGGGGGGGTCGCTCTGAGCGCGCTCAGTGCGTCCCCGCAGCCACTTTGTTGTGTTTGTGTACCTTCAGCGGTGACCTGAGGGTGGGGGGGGGGGGTCTCCCGCCGGTTTTCTTCTTCACTCTTCCTGCCTCTCTCCGGTCGTCGGAGTCGAGCGAGGTTTTTTTTTTCATCCGCTAATGAATTGAGACTGCTGAAGTAAGGTTTGGATAATTGAGTTTCTAATTAATTACCCAGAACTCTTATCAGATAAATCAGCTCCCCTCTCTCTCTCTTCTTCTGTGGTGTTTTATTTGATGTGTCTGCGTCCTGCCCTCTCCGGCGTCCTTGCCTCATCAACGCCGACCTTGTGGTGGAGACCGACGCCGCCGAGCGTCTGTTCTGATGTTTCGTCGTGGAGGTTTTTTACCTTTAACTTGTTTGTCTCCTGTAGTGACCGTCGACGGGTTCGAGGGCCTCACGGAGAGAAGCGATGCTTTTAAAGTAGGAAACACTGAGCTCCACAGTCCTCTAAATGTGTGCTGCACATACATAACAGGAAATGATTCTTTGTTCAAGATGTAGTGCTTGTTTCATGAGACAATCCCTTATCAAAAATATAAAATCCTGGATCATTTAAACCTGAAATCAGGTTCAAGTTAACTTAAACACACAAATGTAGATGCAGTTGATGTGGTGTCTTCTAATCTTTGTGCTGATTTCATGACCGCTAACTTATTCCTATGAAACATCCCACTTTTTGTAAAGAAGATTGGGTTAAATCTGAGTGGTCAGAAACATCTTGTTGATCAAGATTATGTTCATTTTTTGGGGTGGAAAACTGAATATTTTCAGCCCTCTAAAAGTCCTTTTAATATGAGACATTTCGAGAAGGAATGACCTCCTTTCTGTAGACACGAGTAGTTCGTATCTTCTCCCCACCAGGTGACGTTTACCTGGAGTCTCTTTTATTCCTTTCTCTGGCCGTGATTAGACAAACACTCTCTCGTCCGTCTGAGAGGATGATGGATGAGCTGCGACCGCCGCTCAGGCCGGATCAGATGGCCGCCGCCGATAGACGAAGGGGGAGCGTCCGGCTTCCCTCGGTGACACCTCTAATTTAGCCTCCTGCTCTCTGGAGACGAGGAAGAACAAAAGGTCTTCGACCCCTCCATTTCCAGATCCTCCTGGTCCCCGTATCTCCTCTACGATCCGCTGTCACTCCCTTCAAGAAGCCGGGGGAAGAGTCCATTGTCTGAGGAAAATAGGGGGGTGATTGAGTGATTAGAGAGTAGATTAGTCCGTATCAATAGCCGGACAGGAGGAAACAAACCTTTGAGAGAGTTCCTTTCTTGTGCTGTTCAGATTCACACAATGGAAGGAAGGCGTTTACTAGCTGTTGGATTGTTCAGATTTATTAGATACAAACATTTTTTTTTATGACGATGATGGGAGGCAGGCTTCGACGACGACGGGCAGGAAGTAGGCGACAACGAGACGGGACGTAGGAAGTAGGCGACAACG
>NW_022285913.1:2394-3184 GCF_004355925.1 Anarrhichthys ocellatus | reverse complement strand
TGTGGCAGTAAATTCAGAGTTTGTGTGGCGTGCCGAGCATAACGCCAGGCTACAGGAGGGAGAGACATGCTGCTTTCATGTCCCGAAGCCATGTTCACGTCCACTGAAGACTTCTGTTTTTACACAGGTAGGCAGTTTGGGGACTATCAGTAAGGAAGAAGTGGGGGTAAAAAAAAACCAAGACATGAGAGGAATCAAAGGATGTTCCCCCTTTTAATAATGTAACAAATATTCTAATTTCTAAAAATAAAACCTCCTCCTCATCCTTCCTGCTAATCTGAGCAGTAATTTATTCCAACCCAAGGCCATATTAGTATGCTAGCCAAGGGCAACATGGTTACGACAAGACCAAGTTCCCTCAAAAAAACTTCGACACGTATGAAAAGAGAGTGAAAAGATCAGGCTGCAACTTGTAGACGCCTCCTGAATTCTGGATTGGCTTGTAGCTCATTGTCTGCAGTGGACTGTCCGTTATCGTAGAACAGAAGAAGAAAAAAAAATCGTACCCAAAATTATTGTTGTTTTCAAAATAATTCTAAACAATAGCTACACATAAAAATATTCCTGTTTTTTTCCACTTTTGTGCAGGTTGTAATAATGAATGAATGCGTGTTTTTTCATACTGAATTAAAAGAAAAAGGGCCGAGGTATCATAGTTTTAGAGCTCTAACAAATGTAGCATAATACAGGGCTTCACTCTGCGCACGCAAGCACTTTTTATTTCTGATTAATTGCATGTGAACTGTGTGTGTGTGTGTGTGTGTGTGTGTGTGTGTGTGTGTGTGTGTGT
>NW_022285913.1:0-2384 GCF_004355925.1 Anarrhichthys ocellatus | reverse complement strand
TGTGTGTGTGTGTGTGTGTGTGTGTGTGTGTGTGTGTGTGTGTGTGTCCGCATGGATATATTGATGCCATTTTATGAAAAGCAATTGAGCAATGGGACTTTGTACCAACCATCAAACACACTTCATTATGGGCGCAGTGATAACGAATACATTGTGTCGGATAATGATGGCAGTGGTTCATATTGTTCATTATACGTCCGCGTGTCACACGGCACTCTGAATTTATGTGTGCGTGCGTGTCTTTGTTTTTGTCATTTTACAACATCATGTTTCAGCAAATTAACGCCTGAACCACTGGGAAGAAAAATATACCATAATTTGCCACCGGGTGACAAACAATATATTTTGGTTAATGATTGCGTCTATTGGCTCCCTGCGTTTGTAAATGTGAGACAATGAATTCTCTTTGCGAGCAATGAAAGCAAACAGAGATATTATGTCAGTTTGCTTGAACAGGCCTCCCCGCATGCGTGATGGACTATCTGTCCGTGATAAACTGCATCCGTAGGAAATTCCTTTGATAGTAAAAACATGCTAAGTAACTGCACTGCATGTCATGCATAAACAGTCTCATAGATCCTCATGCCGGCGCTGTCCCATGCAGAAAGGAGGGCTGTGTGTGTGTGTGTGTGTGTGGTGCGGTGCGGAGTGCGGAGTGGAGTCTGACTGGCGGAGGCCTCGAGCGCGCCGGCTGCCTCTGACTCGTGGGCCCGTCAAAGGTTTTGGGGCATTGGACTGAGTCGATTCCTGCCACACACGTGTCATGCCTTCCCCCCCGATGAGCCCTGCGGTTACGCAATCAACAGTATTATTGCTTGGAAATGTATATATTTAATTTGCGAAACAATGACAGTTTCGCTTGATTTATGGCGCAAGGCAAGGTTTAATTAATTGAAAAATGCATATTACCCCGTGACTTAATTATTAGCTAATTAATCACAGGGTACTTGTTCGGTCTCCCCCCCCCACCCCCTTGATTTCCCCTCTTTCAGGCACATTTCTGCATGTGTCTGACACTTGAGTTTCCTCCCGGGGTCGTTTTTATGTGAGGTCATGCTTTTTCTCCCTGAGTGGCTGCTGAGACGGAGCACAGGCGGAGTTGGAAAGCCTTCGGTGGAGCCGGACGGCACACAGCTCAGGTGAAACTGAACGGAGTGAGAGTGTGAGTTTTAAAGTCTTGACTTCATGTATCAGGAGTGTGAATACAGCATTCAGAACAGGCGTCACAGTGTGTTTAGAGGTATTCAATGTGGAGAATATTACAGCATCCAAGGTGGACATACAGTATACAGGTGTGTGTCTGTAAAGGAGAATTCAGGCACTCTAACTCCTACTAATTTCAGAAAATAAGAACGCTACCGGCACAGTTTACACACATCCATCAGCCTACCCTGATGCTGAAAAACATCAAAGCATATATGTGAGAAAACAAGCATGAAACCGACCCGTCGTCCGGCGCTGAACCCAATCAGACAGATGACGTGGCCTCCACCCTGGAGACTTGGCTGTGGCTTCTAAATGTGGCCCCGCCTCACAAACACACGCTCGCAGATAGAAAGGCCGCACGCGGGTTAATGCGCGCTCACCCGATCACACTTGCACTTTACAAATTCTAGTCTACACTTCTACGAGAAGGACAACCGCCGGCTTGTTGCGCACACAGAACGCATTCATATCTCCTGTAGTAGCCTTGGAGAGCACAATTTGCCAAAGGCGTAAGCTGATCCTTGGGGGTCATGGTCAAAATCTGGCGAATAAGCGTCTCCCTGTTACAGCTGTCAGTGGTTTACCTCTCACCGGCGGTGAGTCTAAATAGTAGTATTTATATCAGTTGGTTTTTCTACTGAAAATACCGGGCAGGGTTGATCGAAAGATCAAGGATTTCCCCCCCATGAGAGCCTCTCCAGATAGCTGCTGTTAGGAAATGATAGGGAGCGGACACGTTGGAGGCGAGCATGTGAGGAGGAAGAGAAGGAGGCGTGGCCCGAGGCCCGGCATGCCAACAACACCTCACCCCCCGACACTCATCCACCCTGCCTGGCCACTAACCGGCCCCCCATGTGTCTGTGCCCGGTAATGGTAAGCGTTTTAAACTATTAGAGCTGCTGCGAAAAAGGCCCGTTTGAGTGCAGAGCTGTCAGTCTGCAATGAGGCAATTGGGGGTGGGGGGGGCTGTCATGGCTGTCACTCAATGGGAGGATGAGAACTGTTTGGGCCCTAATGGATTCCTCCAGGCGGACGGCTTACACGGCGGCTGGAAGTAAAATCGATGCGTTGTCATGAGCGAGTGAGGCATCATCAAACGGCCAGGTGGACGGGGAGGCGAGGAAGGGGAGGCCTGCCCGGGCAGTTACGTCTATATCTCAGCTTGTGTGTGTGTGTGT
>NW_022285912.1:1567-3185 GCF_004355925.1 Anarrhichthys ocellatus | reverse complement strand
CACACACACACACACACACACACACAGTCAGGATCATGCCCAGTTGATATTTATTTTTCCTTCTCAGTATCCTGTATTCTGCTCGAGATGTTCAGCTTGTAGCAGCGTCTTTCGTCTTCCACACTCAGTCGCCGATAATAAAATCTGACCCCCCGCTATTTTCCACAGAGATGTAACAACTGTTCTATTTTTAACTTCAGCTACAGCTCCCATGAGACACATTTCAGTTGCTGGAGACGTAAAAGAGCCTTCGGTCGGTGCTGAAATAAAAGGAAAGAAAGAAATGGATCTTATTATGAGGGAAATGGCAGTCTGAATGACTTCCTCATCAAATTCACCTCAATTACTTCACTATCATGGGGATTTTATCGCTACTAGTTCTCTTATCGATATTCTTTATCGGTTCTTTTTCATTACTAAATAATTGCTTTTTAATATGTTATGAAAATGAATAAACTGAGAACAGGATTAGAATGTATTTGTATTGTAAATATAACTAAATGTTTCTAGAGCAGCAACAGCAAAGCCATTAATGTAAAGTCTTCAACCCTCTGAACCCCAAAACCCGGGATCGAAAAGCATGTTTTCTTTAAACAATTGCCAAAATTACACAGTTAAACCTAAACCAGAATCAATAGTCAGATTTTCATCTGTCCGACTTGAACACATCCTGTGCGATGAACGCTTCCGTCAGAAAAAGCAGCCAAAACTAAGCTTAACATTGTGATATTTCATCAAAAACATTTTGTTTTACATGTTTCATTTAAAATCTCGCCTCAGATAAACCTTTTGCTTTACAGTTATACGTAGAGGTTGTAAAATTGTAAATAGTTCAACATATATAACACGTAGAGCCTCAATCTTCTTTACCAACATTGGACACACATGTGGACATTACAGTGATTTCCAAATTTTGTAAAATAAATTATTTTAAAAAGATTATTGAGTTCTCTCTACTTCTAGTCATGATTGTGCCGTTTCCATAGAGATGCAGGACTTCTATACTGCAGTGAGAAACGAGGCCACAGAGAGGAAAATGAGACGACAACAACAACCTGAAACTGCTTGTGGTTCAGAGAGTTAATATCTCACTGGAAACAAATCCAAAATGTCAATAAAATGAATCATATTCCTGAGTGGAGTCCATAAAGAATGAAGAGCACATCCCCGACAAACAGAGCAGGGGCAGCCTGATGATAAATACACCAAAGAGTTTGGTCATTTAAAGCTGATTTAGCGTCGGGCCAAGTAGTTAGGACTGTTCCACTTTTATTTAGCTGTGCAAACTTGTGCATTTCCATGAAATCCTTTACCAGAGCTCTGGGACTAGCAGCAATGTTTCCAGAACGTTCACAGATCGTGTGAAAATGGCTCAAAGTTGGAGCGCAGTGGTCTCAGTACTCGTCGTATCTCCTACCAGAGAGGGCTGTTTCCTTATGGAGCCGCTGGGAAGCAGTCCGCGTGCACCCATCGCCACGCACAGGAAACACAGCATTCCTTCAGCCAGACAGAGGAGGAAGTGGGACATGAGTCAGGCTGCACCGTGTGTGTGTGTGTGTGTGTGTGTGTGTGTGTGTGTGTGTGTGTGTGTGTGTGTGTGTGTGTGTGTTCCCGATGA
>NW_022285911.1:0-3187 GCF_004355925.1 Anarrhichthys ocellatus | reverse complement strand
GTTAGCAGCACCGCTAACGGCTAACCAACAGGAGGAGAGCTAGTAACCTTTAGTTACCTTTTTGTAGCGTGATGATAAACCTACTTCCTGAAAGCATCTTAGACTTGTTTGTACTCGGGGTTTCCCCCCCAGGTCATCGTCTAGCAGGGGCGCTGTGTGACTGAGTGAGTCGTCACAGGTTTCACACCTCGAGGTTCATGTATTCATACCATGTTTCTCTGTCTGCTGCTCTTCCTAAGGCTTCACTCCTCCTGTTTCCTCCTCCAGGCATTTGGCTCCTCCTCCCTTTCTTCACCTCCCTCGTCTCCAGTCTGGCCGTCACAAAGTCCTCGTCACACACAGAACCCGAGAGTCAACCTGTTCTGCATGCTGCCACTCTTCCTCACCCTCCTCCTCATCCTCAGCCCGACACCAAACATCCTGCACACGAGGTTGTGTGTGTGTGTGTGTGTGTGTGTGTTATTTGCAGATGCTTTAGATCCTCAAAGTTCTTCCCTGATGTGTCTTTGTCTCCAGTTCTTCATTTACATGTTGCAGTTCTGCACAATGCACAATGCAGTATTTATGTATTGTTTAAAAGAGGGACATTAAACATTCAGACTGTGAGACTGACAGCAGAAGGAGACTGGAGGAGAAGGAGGTGTAGCTCACTTTACGGTTGGTTGTAGTTCTTTGTCCAGGAACCTCCTTCTTCTTTTAAGGATTTAAAAGCTCACACGAGGAATCAATGTTACTATTTAACTGACTGTAGTTATCTATTTTCTACATATTTTATTCTGTTCAGCATCTTTGAAATTATTATTATTGACGTTACATTTGTGATAAAGGTTTTTGTCTCAGCGTCTGAACCTTTAAAGTGAATAAACGATGATGAAGGATGTGAACAGAGGAGGCCGTGCATGTAACGTTCAAACAACGCCTCCTTTAAAGGCCTGTGTGTTTGTGCAAACAGCATCACAGCGCCTTGTTCCGTGTAACATTATTATCATATATATATATATATATATATATATATATAATCCAAATCACATCCATAACCTTAACCACTCTTGTTTCTCACTCGTGCTCAGTCTAGAGATTATTGTTCATAACGTCTTAGTTCTGATGGTCAATTTTAGTCAAAATCATCTTAAAAACCAACAATTAAATAAAGAACATCATAAATAATCAAACTGCTCCCCCCCCCTCTAGGATCCAGCCGTGGTGTCTGCTGCTTCAGAAGCTAAGATGACACATCTTTTGGTAAAAGTCAGACGATTAAAACATTTAAGGTGTGATGTGTTCCTCCAGATGTGTGACCTGTGATCTGTGTTGGTTTCAGGAGGAGCAGCAGCTGAAGCAGGAGCACCTCCTCTCTCAGGTGAGTCTCTCTCTGTCTCTCGTTTCCTCACTCCTGGAGGTCTGCTGAAGACAGACTGGGAGGAACAACAGACTCAAACACCAGCTGTGCTGGAGGAGCCTCTAGTGGTGGTGATGGGAACTGAAGACACTACATGTTTATCTTTCCCCTCCTCTCCTGAGTATCTCTCTGTCCTCATCTCAACAGATGTTGTTGCCTTAAAGCTCTTTAAACTTGACTGTGTTTTAGTTTTAGGGAACAATGAAAGCAGTATTCTGGTAGTGATCTTCATACAGCATCAGTGAAGTGATCAGCAGCTCCTTGGTCCAAGCTCTATCTCCATCTGTCCATGTAATTTCAGGAGAAACCATTCTCGTGTTTCTTCCTGTTCTTGTTGAGGCTCTTACTGAAGACCACGTCCTTTACGTCCTCATGAATGGAGCTTCCACAGCCTCTACTCTGACACTTTTCCTCCCCTCTCACAGCGACTGACCCGCTCTAATCGTCTCTCTCAGGTGAAGGAGAGGCTCCGGCTGGAGGTGCAGGATGTGAAAGCCCAGCTCGAGGCGGCGGCGGCGGTGGACTCTGACGACCGGCTGCGTCTACAGCAGGAGGTCTCTGGTCTGGTTGAGCGGATGTTGTCTTACCAGACGGACAGCCGGTCCGCTGCTGCCGGCCTCCGCCTCAGGATCCAGGCTTTGGAGGCCCAGAATGCAAAGGTGACGCACCGCTGAGGAAGCACACAGCCGTGTAGTCCTTTAGTCTTTTCCTTTTCCAATGTGACTCCCTGTTTCTTGCAGCTGTCCCAGGAGTGGTCGTCCATCCAGCTGAGGCCTCCTCCTGCACCCTGTCCCGACACCAGCAGCCCCCCCGTCCAAAACCACCTGACCCCGGAGCTCCAGCAGGCCATGGAGAAGTGGCTCACGGACCGCCTCAAGGTGGGAGGAGGGACTTCAGACACCGACGTTAAAACCCATAATATTACATTCACAGTACAAGTGACCGTTAGTTCTTGATTCTTCTGATTACAGACAGACAGGAGAACCAAAACCAGCTTCACTTTTAAGCTTCATTCAGAATGTTTTCACCTGTTTTATAGAATAGTTCAGATTCACCAAACTCACACAACAACACAAACTGTTAGACAGATGGAGGCAGCAGCAGACCAACAGCTGTTCTGAGAGGTAGAACCAGTGTTCTATGAATGAGTCTGGTGTCTTTGTAGAGAGCATAGATAACTTTAAAACTATTCTAAATACAGCGTCACTTGAACTGATCTCGATTGTTTTAGGAGTCTATAACACGTCCACTCTGGTACTGGTACTCCTGTCTGTTTCTACTGTACTAATACACAGAGTATGTAATAGTACACATCTCCTCACCGTATGAACTGTGTGTGAACGTGAACCAGAAGCAGGACGACAGAGGAAGCTGCTCAGACTGTGGACGACCGATGGCTGACAAAATGGCCGACTTTGCACTGGAGACTCAAGGTTGGGAACATCGCTTACCTTCATTCACCAATGTTCAAAAGAAACAATGAGAACATGTTTAGTTATTGGCTTGTCTTCCAAATTTCTTTTGTGTGTGTGTATGTGTGTGTGTGTATGTGTGTATGTGTGTGTGTGTGTGTGTGTGTGTGTGTGTGTGTGTGTGTGTGTAGGTGCCAGTGTGATCAGTACCAGGTGTTCAGAGACGTATCGTATTCGTTCAGCGTGTGTGACTCTGTTTGGAATCCCTCTCTGGTATCCGACTGAAAGCCCTCGCACTGTTATTCAGGTAAAGTGAAGTCAAAGCTTCTTCTGTTAAAGCTGCATTCTCTCTAGTGTCCACCAGGGGGCGACTCCT